>NW_025533483.1:835000-1020000 GCF_020615455.1 Coregonus clupeaformis | reverse complement strand
ATTTCAAGTAAGGCATACAAAGCATGAAGCAACAGTATACTCATCAGCAATAACAATCGTCAGTTATATAAAGCAACATGTAAAATGTTGGTCCCATGTTTCATGAGCTGAAATAAAAGATCCCAGAAATTTTCCAGACGCACAAAAAGCTTATTTCTCTCAAATGTGTTTACGTCCCTGTTAGTGAGCATTTCTCCTTTGCCAAGATAATCCATCCACGTGACAGGTGTGGCATATCAAGAAGCTGATTAAACAGCATGATCATTACACAGATGCACCTTGTGCTGGGGACAATAAAAGGCCACTCTAAAATGTGCAGTTTTGTAGCACAACACAACGCCACAGATGTCTCCAGTGTTGAGGGAGCGTGCAGTTGGCATGCTGATTACAGGAATGTCCACCAGAGCTGTTGCCAGAGAATTGAATGTTAATTTCTCTACCATAAGCCGCCTCCAACGTCGTTTTAGAGAATTTGTTAGTATGTCCAACCGGCCTCACAACCGCAGACCACGTGTATGGCTTTTTGTAGGCGAGCAGTTTGCTGATGTCAACGTTGTGAACAGAGTGCCCCATGGTGGCAGTGGGGTTATGGTATGGGCAGGCATAAGCTACAGACAACGAACACATTACATTTACATTTACATTTTAGTCATTTAGCAGACGCTCTTATCCAGAGCGACTTACAGGAGCAATTAGGGTTAAGTGCCTTGCTCAAGGGCACATTTACGTCACTTAGCAGACGCTCTAATCCAGAGCGACTCACAAATTGGTGCATTCACCCTATAGCCAGTGGGATAACCACTTTACAATTTTTTTTGGGGGGGGGTAGAAGGATTACTTTATCCTATCCCAGGTATTCCTTAAAGAGGTGGGGTTTCAAATGTCTCCGGAAGGTGGTGAGTGACTCCGCTGTCCTGGCGTCGTGAGGGAGCTTGTAAGTATTACTCATTAAGTATTACCACGCATAATAGAGAGATATATGTGATCGTATACAAATTTAAGCAAGGTTTGAAATCATTATGTTTTAGTCAAATTCTATATCTCTTTGGGCTTCTGGTAGTCAATTTGCAGTCTACAAATTACAATTATGTTCCAGCCCCCTGACCACTCAACAATCAGCCCACGGCTGAATCTATCTGAGGATACCTGGTGTAGCCCAGATGGTCAACACTGTACTTGTGTGTAAAATGCATGATATATATTGACGGGCCCCGCTGTATTGAATTATTACTGGTGCTATTCTGTAAAATATATAGCACATCATACAACACTGTGGAAATATATAGCACATCATACAACACTGTGGAAATATATAGCACATCATACAACACTGTGGAAATATATAGCACATCATACAACACTGTGGAAATATATAGCACATCATACAACACTGTGGAAATATGTATTGCATGTTATGAAACTTAAAAGGACAGCAAAGTATCTGTTTCAGTCAACAAGTAAACATTTGCTTCTGACACACAAAAAAAAGTATAATTGCAGAGAAATGTCAACAGACTAGGTTTAATCAAGATGTCAAGGATGAACGTTTGAGGGATCGTGCCTGTTTCATAACAATATCTTCCAATCAGGTGAACCCCATTTTCTAATAAAGAAGTAATCTTGGGCATCATGAGTGAAAGAGAGACACCCGGCTCTATGTATTTGACTAGTTCTGACCCACTGACACTGTTAGAGGGGAATAAAGCAGCCCAAGCATTAACACACAGGAACTATACTGAATATGAATATACTGTACATACGATATGACGAGCTGTATTAACAGTAATAAAGGACTATATAAATGACATATCATCCCTGAACATGTTTACAGGTTACAAGCTATACGGTGTAAGCATACATAATGCAACAACAACTAACTATTGAGAACAATATATACGTCACACAACTCACTTTGGCCACACACACCAGCCCACAAGTCCAGAGATATGAGTGAGTCTAGTTATTGATGGGCAGAGACATGTTGCTCTCTGCCACTGCTTGAGGAAGACTGACAGTACTGTGTGGCCTGTATAGTCAAGAGGATGGCCAGATGTCCGGACCCCTAGTAACCTCTCAGGGCACTGGCCAGCAGCGTACCACCCTGCATCCCACTGCTGGCTTGCCTCTGAAGCTAAGCAGGGTTGGTCCTGGATGGGCGACCAGATGCTGCTGGAAGTGGTGTTGGGGGGCCAGTAGGATGCACACTTTCCTCTGGTTTAAAATAAAATATCCCAATGCCCCAGGGCAGTGATTGGGGACATTGCCCTGTGTAGGGTGCCGTCTTTCAGATGGGACATTAAATGGGTGTCCAGACTCTCTGTGGTCCCTAAAGATCCCATGGCACTTATCGTAGGGGTGTTAACCCCGGTGTCCTGGCTAAATTCCCAATCTGGCCCACATACCATCATGGCCACCTAATCATCCCCAGCTTCCAATTGGCTCATTCATCCCCCCTCCTCTCCCCTGTAACTATTCCCCAGGTCGTTGCTGTAAATGAGAACGTGTTCTCAATCAACTTACCTGGTTAAATAAAGAACCCTAAGTCCTCACTTACAAACATTCTACGGGCAGCAGGTGGCTTAGTGGTTAAGAGCGTTGGGCCAGTAGCCGAAAGGTCGCTGGTTCGAATCCACAAGCCAACTAGGTAAAATAATGTGCCCTTGAGCAAGGCACTTAACCCTAATTGCTCCTGTAAGTCGCTCTGGATAAGATGTGCTGAATGACTATACTGTACAAAAAAAAAACATTCACTGCCAGGGAATTCGTAGAATAAACCACATTTCCATCCACAGTTTTTATTACATTTATGTGATTTAGCAGACGCTCTTATCCAGAGCGACTTACAAATTGGTGCATTCACCTTATAGCCAGTGGGATAACCACTTTACAATATGTTTTTTGGGGGGGGCGGTGGGGTAAGGGGGGGTGGAAGGATTACTTTATCCTATCCCATGTATTCCTTTAAGAGATGGGGTCTCCGGAAGGTGGTCAGTGACTCCGCTGTCCTGGCGTCGTGAGGGAGCTTGTTCCACCATTGGGGTGCCAGAGCAGCGAACAGTTTTGACTGGGCTGAGCGGGAACTATGCTTCCGCAGAGGAAGGGGAGCCAGCAGGCCAGAGGTGGATGAACGCAATGCCCTCGTTTGGATGTAGGGACTGATCAGAGCCCGAAGGTACAGAGGTGCCGTTCCCCTCACAGCTCCGTAGGCAAGCACCATGGTCTTGTAGCAGATGCGAGCTTCAACTGGAAGCCAGTGGAGTGTGCGGAGGAGCGGGGTGACGTGAGAGAACTTGGGAAGGTTGAACACCAGACGGGCTGCAGCGTTCTGGATAAGTTGTAGGGGTTTAATGGCACAGGCAGGGAGCCCAGCCAACAGCGAGTTGCAGTAATCCAGACGGGAGATGACAAGTGCCTGGATTAGGACCTGTGCCGCTTCCTGTGTAAGGCAGGGTCATACTCTCCGAATGTTGTACAGCATGAACCTACAGGATCGGGTCACCGCCTTGATGTTAGCGGAGAACGACAGGGTGTTGTCCAGGGTCACGCCAAGGCTCTTCGCACTCTGGGAGGAGGACACAACGGAGTTGTCAACCGTGATGGCGAGATCATGGAACGGGCAGTCCTTCCCCGGGAGGAAGAGCAGCTCCGTCTTCCCGAGGTTCAGCTTGAGGTGGTGATCCGTCATCCACACTGATATGTCTGCCAGACATGCAGAGATGCGATTCGCCACCTGGTTATCAGAAGGGGGAAAGGAGAAGATTAGTTGTGTGTCGTCTGCGTAGCAATGATAGGAGAGGCCATGTGAGGATATGACAGAGCCAAGTCATTTAGCAGACGCTCTTATCCAGAGTGACTTACAGTTAGTGAGTGCATACATTTTCATACAGTGCGACTTTATGCGTGTAAAGTCATGCAAGGCAGCTATATTGGAAACAGGAAGTTTCGGTAAAATGTTATAAATGCCGACAGATAATTTTTTCTTTCGACATGGTGAGACCTTTTTGTGTCGGTGAAATGTATTATGCAAGAAATGGCAATGGAAACGTCTTTATGTTCAAATATTGATATAATCACCATCATATCAAAGCAAACTTGGAGTCACACGATGATATGATATGTGGTCCTCCCACTAGGACTCAGGAAACCATGCAGTTTATTAGGCTACAAATTAAATAAGTGATGAACTTCACAGGGTGGTGAAAGTACACGGTGATGCTCCTTTCCAATAAATCGAGGGTCTTATTCTGGTGACATGACGATCGATGCTTTACTGCTGTTTGACAAATAAAAATATTATCGATAATAATCTCATCATGTAGACTACCCCTGTGGTTCCCAAACTGTGAGGGAGGGCGCGGGTTTAAAAAAGTTTTTAAAGGAACTCAGTCCGGCTTTAAACTTACTCCTGAAAGTTGTAATAGTAGAATGCGATAATCAGTTCCTCTTGTCATGTTAGTCATTTCAGACCTTAGAGAGATATTTATAACTGGTCTGAAATGTCCAGATCAACAAGCCCATGTCAGCTAACGTTTTTTAATTTCTTTTTTTTTTTTTTGCCCATAGCATGGCAAAAATGTATAGACTTGCAAGCAAATTAGCTTTAAAGCAGCTACATTTTCTTTGCATCCAATGACAAAATGTGTAGAATTGCAGGTAATAAGCTTTAAACCTTCAAAATTCTCTCCACCAACCAGAGGGGTGTGAACAGTTTGATTCATGGACAGTGCTTGTGCCCACAGAAATAGACGTGGCGCGTGCGCGGGGGGGGGGCTCCGAGTGAAAACGTTTGGGAACCCCTGGACTAGTCTAGCCCCACTGTATCTGCCAGCTGTTGGCTATTATATATATATATATATATATATATATACACACACACCCCTGGACTAGTCTACCTGCCAGCTGTTGGCTATTGTGCACTTACCAGAACCAGAGTGGGCACATTTGCTATTTAACAACAGTTTTTATGATACAACTATCAGTAGAGTTGAAAATGCGATGAACTTTAGATGTCATCATCACACACTGATTTTGATCCGCAACAAGTCCATTTGGTGGAAACACACCACTGGTGGGAAAATGTAGATATTTTCATTATACGGATTCTAGAATATTCACATGAAAAATCGGTCGCTAATTGGAAGGAAACCTGAGAAAGTAGAAACAGAAACATCTCCCACACTAAAGTTTCAAACACACCACATACAAATGGATCTTTAATATATTAGTAATGACATGTTACATTTGATTCTACAGAAGCAGATACAATAGGAAACATTTAGCAATACAAAGTCCAATCATTCCTTCAACAAATACAAATGTTAAAGTATATTGTGCTTTCCAAATGGCACCCTAGTCCCTTTATAGTGTACTACTCCGGTCCAAATGGCACCCTAGTCCCTTTATAGTGTACTACTCCGGTCCAAATGGCACCCTAGTCCCTTTATAGTGTACTACTCTGGTCAAAAGTAGAGGCACAGGGTGCCATTTAAACATTACCACCTACATCTCCTCTTTGCAATACATTCAAAATATTTTCTAAGAAAATCTATTTAATTTTATTTCACCCCCCCCCCCCCCAAAAAAAACTAAAATATGTGAAATTATTATTTACATAATGGGTGTAGTCTTGAAAGCTGATTGGTGCACATTCTGGCTGGCTTTCAATAAAAATATTCACAACTTGAGAGTAGAAAACAAAAATACATTAGAAAATAAAAATCAGAATCAAGACTTGACACAAATAAAAAAGTCACAGCCCCCCCACCCCCCCACAAACACATTACAGTGGTGTCTCCCCCCAGTGGTGTCTCCCCCCCCAACACATTACAGTGGTGTCTCCCCCCAAACACATTACAGTGGTGTCCCCCCCCAAACACATTACAGTGGTATTTAGTCAGCCACCAATTGTGCAAGTTCTCCCACTTAAAAAGATGAGAGAGGCCTGTAATTTTCATCATAGGTACACGTCAACTATGATAGACAAAATGAGAAAACAAATTCCAGAAAATCACATTGTAGGATTTTTAATGAATTTATTTGCAAATTATGGTGGAAAATAAGTATTTGGTCAATAACAAAACATTCTCAATACTTTGTTATATACCCTTTGTTGCAATGACACAGGTCAAATGTTTTCTGTAAGTATTCACAAGGTTTTCACACACTGTTGCTGGTATTTTGGCCCATTCCTCCATGCAGATCTCCTCTAGAGCAGTGATGTTTTGGGGCTGTCGCTGGGCAACACAGACTTTCAACTCCCTCCAAAGATTTTCTATGGGGTTGAGATCTGGAGACTGGCTAGGCCACTCCAGGACCTTGAAATGCTTCTTACGAAGCCACTCCTTCGTTGCCCGGGCGGTGTGTTTGGGATCATTGTCATGCTGAAAGACCCAGCCACGTTTCATCTTCAATGCCCTTGCTGATGGAAAGAGGTTTTCACTCAAAATCTCACGATACATGGCCCCATTCATTCTTTCCTTTACACGGATCAGTCGTCCTGGTCCCTTTGCAGAAAACAGCCCCAAAGCATGACGTTTCCCACCCCCATGCTTCACAGTAGGTATGGTGTTCTTTGGATGCAACTCAGCATTCTTTGTCCTCCAAACACGACGAGTTGAGTTTTTACCAAAAGTTATATTTTGGTTTCATCTGACCATATGACATTCTCCCAATCCTCTTCTGGATCATCCAAATGCACTCTAGCAAACTTCAGACGGGCCTGGACATGTACTGGCTTAAGCAGGGGGACATGTCTGGCACTGCAGGATTTGAGTCCCTGGCGGCGTAGTGTGTTACTGATGGTAGGCTTTGTTACTTTGGTCCCAGCTCTCTGCAGGTCATTCACTAGGTCCCCCTGTGTGGTTCTGGGATTTTTGCTCACCGTTCTTGTGATCATTTTGACCCCACGGGGTGAGATCTTGCGTGTAGCCTCAGATCGAGGGAGATTATCAGTGGTCTTGTATGTCTTCCATTTCCTAATAATTGCTCCCACAGTTGATTTCTTCAAACCAAGCTGCTTACTTATTGCAGATTCAGTCTTCCCAGCCTGGTGCAGGTCTACAATTTTGTTTCTGGTGTCCTTTGGCAGCTATTTGGTCTTGGCCATAGTGGAGTTTGGAGTGTGACTGTTTGAGGTTGTGGACAGGTGTCTTTTATACTGATAACAAGTTCAAACAGGTGCCATTAATACAGGTAACGAGTGGAGGACAGAGGAGCCTCTTAAAGAAGAAGTTACAGGTCTGTGAGAGCCAGAAATCTTGCTTGTTTGTAGGTGACCAAATACTTATTTTCCACCATAATTTGCAAATAAATTCATAAAAAATCCCACAATGTGATTTTCTGGAGAAAAAAAATCTCAATTTGTTTGTCATAGTTGACGTGTACCTATGATGAAAATTACAGGCCTCTCTCATCTTTTTAAGTGGGAGAACTTGCACAATTGGTGGCTGACTAAATACTTTTTTCCCCCACTGTATAACAAGATAGAATACATTCAAGAAATTCATATAACTAATAACTAATGCAGCGTTTCCCAACTCGGTCTTTGGGACTCCCTGGCTGCACGTTTTGCTTTTTGCCCTAGAACTACAAATCTGCTTCCAATAATCAAAGCTTGATGATGAGTCAATTATTTGCACTAGGGCTGCTTTCAGTTCGATTGAACGTTTGCTACGTTGCATAACGGCCACAGAACATGTTTCACCCAAAACGTTCTTGAACAGATTTGAGGTACATTTGCTCCGTTTGGTGGGTGTGGTGGGGTGCGGCTTGAAGCAATGAGTGACATATTTTAAGGGTAGCGGTGCATTTTGAACCCACAACCCAACCCCTCCCTATTTTTCAACTGGTCGTTCAGAACTGCACCGTTCCCATTTAATTGAATGTTGCATTACGTTTTTTCATACAGAGCGCAGGCCAGCTGTGTAGTTTCAGGGCAAAAAACAAAATGTTCACCCCTTGGTGTCCCCCAGGATTATCTGCTATTATGTTGATTAAACTGTCCTCTCTGCTACCTACCATCACTATGCTGATTAACCTGTCCTCTCTGCTACCTACCATCACTATGCTGATTAACCTGTCCTCTCTGCTACCTACCATCACTATGCTGATTAACCTGTCCTCTCTGCTACCTACCATCACTATGCTGATTAACCTGTCCTCTCTGCTACCTACCATCACTATGCTGATTAACCTGTCCTCTCTGCTACCTACCATCACTATGCTGATTAACCTGTCCTCTCTGCTACCTACCATCACTATGTTGATTAACCTGTCCTCTCTGCTACCTACCATCACTATGTTGATTAACCTGTCCTCTCTGCTACCTACCATCACTATGTTGATTAACCTGTCCTCTCTGCTACCTACCATCACTATGCTGATTAACCTGTCCTCTCTGCTACCTACCATCACTATGCTGATTAACCTGTCCTCTCTGCTACCTACCATCACTATGCTGATTAACCTGTCCTCTCTGCTACCTACCATCACTATGCTGATTAACCTGTCCTCTCTGCTACCTACCATCACTATGCTGATTAACCTGTCCTCTCTGCTACCTACCATCACTATGCTGATTAACCTGTCCTCTCTGCTACCTACCATCACTATGCTGATTAACCTGTCCTCTCTGCTACCTACCATCACTATGCCGATTAACCTGTCCTCTCTGCTACCTACCATCACTATGCCGATTAACCTGTCCTCTCTGCTACCTACCATCACTATGCTGATTAACCTGTCCTCTCTGCTACCTACCATCACTATGCTGATTAACCTGTCCTCTCTGCTACCTACCATCACTATGCTGATTAACCTGTCCTCTCTGCTACCTACCATCACTATGCTGATTAACCTGTCCTCTCTGCTACCTACCATCACTATGCTGATTAACCTGTCCTCTCTGCTACCTACCATCACTATGTTGATTAACCTGTCCTCTCTGCTACCTACCATCACTATGTTGATTAACCTGTCCTCTCTGCTACCTACCATCACTATGTTGATTAACCTGTCCTCTCTGCTACCTACCATCACTATGCTGATTAACCTGTCCTCTCTGCTACCTACCATCACTATGCTGATTAACCTGTCCTCTCTGCTACCTACCATCACTATGCTGATTAACCTGTCCTCTCTGCTACCTACCATCACTATGCTGATTAACCTGTCCTCTCTGCTACCTACCATCACTATGCTGATTAACCTGTCCTCTCTGCTACCTACCATCACTATGTTGATTAACCTGTCCTCTCTGCTACCTACCATCACTATGCTGATTAAACTGTCCTCTCTGCTACCTACCATCACTATGCTGATTAACCTGTCCTCTCTGCTACCTACCATCACTATGCTGATTAACCTGTCCTCTCTGCTACCTACCATCACTATGCTGATTAACCTGTCCTCTCTGCTACCTACCATCACTATGCTGATTAACCTGTCCTCTCTGCTACCTACCATCACTATGCTGATTAACCTGTCCTCTCTGCTACCTACCATCACTATGCTGATTAACCTGTCCTCTCTGCTACCTACCATCACTATGCTGATTAACCTGTCCTCTCTGCTACCTACCATCACTATGCTGATTAACCTGTCCTCTCTGCTACCTACCATCACTATGCTGATTAACCTGTCCTCTCTGCTACCTACCATCACTATGCTGATTAACCTGTCCTCTCTGCTACCTACCATCACTATGCTGATTAACCTGTCCTCTCTGCTACCTACCATCACTATGCTGATTAACCTGTCCTCTCTGCTACCTACCATCACTATGCTGATTAACCTGTCCTCTCTGCTACCTACCATCACTATGCTGATTAACCTGTCCTCTCTGCTACCTACCATCACTATGCTGATTAACCTGTCCTCTCTGCTACCTACCATCACTATGCTGATTAACCTGTCCTCTCTGCTACCTACTAGTATATCAAGTCTCAATAATGCCAACAAAAAATAAAAAATCATCAGTTGTGTAGTTTGTTTTGATTATAATGCAGTGATTCAATCACAAGCCCATCTGCATGTCAGCGAAGTTGAAGAAGTTGTCCACATCTCGAGAGGAAGTATTTCTGTTGTCTGAAACAAACACCTGCAGAGAACAGGACAGAAAACAAGAGTTACTTCACATACAGGACAGAAAACAAGACTTACTTCACATACAGGACAGAAAACAAGAGTTACTTCACATACAGGACAGAAAACAAGAGTTACTTCACATTCAGCTACTATTTTATTAGCTAGTACAGTTCTGACAAAAACTTTCAGTACAACTGATAAAATATTTTTTTAAATTTAATTTCACCAGGTTAGTCTCATTGACATTAAAACAATAAATGTTTTTGTCTGGAGAGCTGTTACCTTGGTTCCACTGAACATGTCCCTGGACATGGCCTTACAGGCCTCCACTACCCCGTCCCCATTCAACTCCAGAGCTGTCACTGGCCCTGTGGAAGAGAAGAGATGCTTGCCTAATCATCATAAGCACTAAATAAACTCTTTCACTAACACAATTCTTTCCTTCAGCTATGACGATTTTTATTCCCCCCTTTCTCTTGATTCAAAGGTCATCATACATCACAGAGAACCAGAAACAGCTAACTCATGTCAGCCCTAGTCTAATTCCTACTATTGAACGATTAACCCAGATGATAATATGAGGATTGTCTACGTCCCAAAATGGCACCCTATTCCCTATATAGTGCACTACTTTTGACTGGGGCCCTGGTGAAAAGTAGTGCACTATATAGGGAATAAGATGCTATTTGGGACCCAGTCTTTGTGTTCCTTACCCTTGGTGATCCACTCTAGGAGTCCCTCTGCATCGTTCTGGAACCCTCTGCTGACGTCCTCGGGACGCATGGACACTTCCTTGGTCTGGACCAGCACAAACCCTTTCCCAGAGGCCTGGAGTTAATACAACATTCAATCAAATGTTATTTGTCACGTGCGCCGAATACAACAGGTGTAGAACTTACCGTGAAATGCTTCCTGACAAGCCCTTAACCAACAATGCAGTTCAAGAAAGAGTTAAGAAAATATTTACTAAATAAACTAAAGTAAAAAATAATATAAAAGTAACACAATAAAATAACAATAACGAGGCTATATACAGGGGGTACCGGTACCGGGTCAATGGGCTGGAGGCTATATACAGGGGGTACCGGTACCTAGTCAATGGGCTGGAGGCTATATACAGGGGGTACCGGTACAGAGTCAATGGGCTGGAGGCTATATACAGGGGGTACCGGTACCGAGTCAATGTGCTCGGTACAGGTTAGTTGAGGTAATAACGAGGCTATATACAGGGGGTACCGGTACCGAGTCAATGGGTTGGGGTACAGGTTAGTCCAGGTAATAACGAGGCTATATACAGGGGGTACCGGTACCGAGTCAATGTGCTGGGTACAGGTTAGTTGAGGTAATAACGAGGCTATATACAGAGGGTACCGGTACTGGGTCAATGTGCTGGGTACAGGTTAGTCCAGGTAATTTGTAAAGTGACTATGCATAGATAATAAACAGCTAGTAGCAGCAGTGTAAAAACCGTAGGGGGGGGGGGGGCAATGTAAATTGTCCTGGTGGCCATTTGAATAACTGTTCAGCAGTCTTATGGCTTGGGGGTAGAAGCTGTTAATGAGCCTGGTATAGAGGTCCTGGATGGCAGGAAGCTTGGCCCCAGTGATGTACTGGGCCAGACAGACAAGAGGCAATGACACCATTAATACAAATAATATATGCCATTTAGCAGACGTTTTTCTTCCAAAGTGACTTCCAAAAGCACTCATATCAATCCTTAACTAACCTACATCTGGACAGGAATCTGTTCTTATCAAACCCCAGGTATCAGATTGGTGCTGGCTGACTCACTGGCTGGCTGACTCACTGGCTGGCTGGCTGGCTGACTCACTGACTGGCTCACTGGCTGGCTGGCTGGCTGACTCACTGACTGGCTGGCTGGCTGGCTGGCTGGCTGACTGGCTGGCTGGCTCACTGGCTGGCTGGCTGGCTCACTGGCTGGCTGGCTGACTGACCTACTGACTGGCTGGCTGGCTGGCTGGCTGACTCACTGACTGGCTGACTCACTGGCTGGCTGGCTGGCTGACTCACTGACTGGCTGGCTGGCTGGCTGACTGTGGCTGGCTGGCTGGCTGGCTGGCTGACTCACTGGCTGGCTGGCTGACTGACCTACTGACTGGCTGGCTGGCTGGCTGGCTGACTCACTGACTGGCTGGCTGACTCACTGACTGGCTGGCTGGCTGGCTGGCTGACTCACTGGCTGGCTGGCTGGCTGACTCACTGGCTGGCTGGCTGGCTGACTCACTGGCTGGATGGCTGACTGACCTACTGACTGGCTGGCTGGCTGGCTGACTCACTGACTGGCTGGCTGGCTGACTCACTGACTGGCTGGCTGGCTGACTCACTGACTGGCTGGCTGACTCACTGACTGGCTGGCTGACTCACTGACTGGCTGGCTGACTGGCTGACTCACTGCACAACACTAAGGTTGGGGGACTTGGTGTCAAGTTCATTTCGATTCAGTCAATTTCGAAAGTAAACTGAAACTGAAATGTCAGACTACCTCACACGAAAGCAATATTACCTTGTTGTGAAAGACACAGTAGGTCTAGCGTATATTTAGGAAGTGATGAAAGCATTCAGTGGAATGTTTTAGAGTTTGAGACGCAGAGGGAATCCTGGGTGCATTAACCTTATACTTAAAAGTCAGTTCACCCAAAATGAACCATATTTCACTATTAACTGTTGCTTGCCTGCCCTTGTCCTCATTTGACATTACAGCAAAGATCTTACAGCGTTTTATACAGGGATCTTACACCAACAGGCTAGTTAACAATGATGAATCCCCAACACCAACAGGCTAGTTAACAATGATGAATCCCCAACACCAACAGGCTTGTTAACAATGATGATTCCCCAACAGGCTAGTTAACAATGATGATTCCCTAACAGGCTAGTTAACAATGATGATTCCCCAACAGGCTAGTTAACAATGATGATTCCCCAACACCAACAGGCTAGTTAACAACACCAACAGTTTTTAGTATTTTCTGTAATAAAGCTTTACAAACATATTTTTTTAAACATTACAGACTCTCTGGTACGCTCATAATTGATTTAGTGTTGTTTACATTGTTCCAAACGGTCAGAGAAATGATATAGTAATCTAACAGCACCTGTTTGGCCCACATAATATACAGGCAGCGCTGCTCCA
Source organism: Coregonus clupeaformis (assembly GCF_020615455.1). Lineage (NCBI taxonomy): Eukaryota > Metazoa > Chordata > Actinopteri > Salmoniformes > Salmonidae > Coregonus > Coregonus clupeaformis. Next base: position 1,006,763 of record NW_025533483.1, on the reverse strand, counting down.
TACCGTCTGTTTCTTGATCCCCAGTATTTTCCACAACTAGTCAAATTTAACACAGTGCAGCATGTCTGAGCTCAGCCCGGCACAATCAATTGTGGTCGACTCCCTCTAGTCGTTTGTGTGTCTTAATTATTTAATCAAACAGTGTTTTTAAAGCATCACAGTCTCAGTGCATATAGTTGATTAGATTAAAACACATAGGATGTGTCTATATATCGATTGGTCAAATGAACAGATGATTCTTGGTCGACCAAGATTATTTTTTTCGGCGGGGACAGCCCTAGTGTCTACTCTCTAATAATTATAATTCAACATTTGGCAACAATATCTCTCCGTTTCAATATTGCTCATTCAAGGAGTGTCATTGATCGCTTGGCCAAAACACTCATAAGAACGTAACAACTTGAATTGTTCTGCATTTCTAAATAACTGTCTGTGTGCAGGAGGAAGGAAGTGAACACATCTGGAGGATAGTCATTTAGCAGACGCTCTTATCCAGAGCGACTTATAGTTAGTGAGTGCATACATTGTCATACTGGCCCCCCGTGGGAAACGAACCCACAACCCTGGCGTTGCAAGCTCCATGCTCTACCAACTGAGCTACAGGGGACTCAGTAGTTTAGATCATAAGGACCATGAGACACTTCCTCATCTGGAGGATGATCAGTAGTTTAGATCAGACGGACCATGGGACACTTCCTCATCTGGAGGATGACCAGTAGTTTAGATCAGACGGACCATGGGACACTTCCTCATCTGGAGGATGACCAGTAGTTTAGATCAGACGGACCATGGGACACTTCCTCATCTGGAGGATGACCAGTAGTTTAGATCAGACGGACCATGGGACACTTCCTCATCTGGAGGATGACCAGTAGTTTTAGATCAGACGGACCATGGGACACTTCCTCATCTGGAGGATGACCAGTAGTTTAGATCAGACGGACCATGGGACACTTCCTCATCTGGAGGATGACCAGTAGTTTAGATCAGACGGACCATGGGACACTTCCTCATCTGGAGGATGACCAGTAGTTTAGATCATAAGGACCATGAGACACTTCCTCATCTGGAGGATGACCAGTAGTTTAGATCAGAAGGACCATGGGACACTTCCTCATCTGGAGGATGACCAGTAGTTTAGATCAGACGGACCATGAGACACTTCCTCATCTGGAGGATGACCAGTAGTTTAGATCAGACGGACCATGAGACACTTCCTCATCTGGAGGATGACCAGTAGTTTAGATCAGACGGACCATGGGACACTTCCTCATCTGGAGGATGACCAGTAGTTTAGATCAGACGGACCATGAGACACTTCCTCATCTGGAGGATGACCAGTAGTTTAGATCAGACGGACCATGAGACACTTCCTCATCTGGAGGATGACCAGTAGTTTAGATCAGACGGACCATGAGACACTTCCTCATCTGGAGGATGACCAGTAGTTTAGATCAGACGGACCATGAGACACTTCCTCATCTGGAGGATGACCAGTAGTTTAGATCAGACGGACCATGAGACACTTCCTCATCTGGAGGATGACCAGTAGTTTAGATCATAATGACCATGGGACACTTCCTCATCTGGAGGATGACCAGTAGTTTAGATCAGACGGACCATGGGACACTTCCTCATCTGGAGGATGACCAGTAGTTTAGATCAGACGGACCATGTGACACTTCCTCATCTGGAGGATGACCAGTAGTTTTGATCAGACGGACCATGGGACACTTCCTCATCTGGAGGATGACCAGTAGTTTAGATCATAAGGACCATGAGACACTTCCTCATCTGGAGGATGACCAGTAGTTTAGATCAGACGGACCATGGGACACTTCCTCATCTGGAGGATGACCAGTAGTTTAGATCAGACGGACCATGTGACACTTCCTCATCTGGAGGATGACCAGTAGTTTAGATCAGACGGACCATGAGACACTTCCTCATCTGGAGGGATGACCAGTAGTTTAGATCAGACGGACCATGAGACACTTCCTCATCTGGAGGATGACCAGTAGTTTAGATCAGACGGACCATGAGACACTTCCTCATCTGGAGGATGACCAGTAGTTTAGATCAGACGGACCATGAGACACTTCCCTCATCTGGAGGATGACCAGTAGTTTTAGATCAAACGGACCATGAGACACTTCCTCATCTGGAGGATGACCAGTAGTTTAGATCAGACGGACCATGAGACACTTCCTCATCTGGAGGATGACCAGTAGTTTCAGATCAGACGGACCATGAGACACTTCCTCATCTGGAGGATGACCAGTAGTTTAGATCATAAGGACCATGAGACACTTCCTCATCTGGAGGATGACCAGTAGTTTAGATCATAAGGACCATGAGACACTTCCTCATCTGGAGGATGACCAGTAGTTTAGATCAGACGGACCATGAGACACTTCCTCATCTGGAGGATGACCAGTAGTTTAGATCAGACGGACCATGGGACACTTCCTCATCTGGAGGATGACCAGTAGTTTAGATCAGACGGACCATGAGACACTTCCTCATCTGGAGGATGACCAGTAGTTTAGATCAGACGGACCATGAGACACTTCCTCATCTGGAGGATGACCAGTAGTTTAGATCAGACGGACCATGAGACACTTCCCTCATCTGGAGGATGACCAGTAGTTTAGATCAGACGGACCATGGGACACTTCCTCATCTGGAGGATGACCAGTAGTTTAGATCAGACGGACCATGGGACACTTCCTCATCTGGAGGATGACCAGTAGTTTAGATCATAAGGACCATGAGACACTTCCTCATCTGGAGGATGACCAGTAGTTTAGATCAGACGGACCATGGGACACTTCCTCATCTGGAGGATGACCAGTAGTTTAGATCAGACGGACCATGAGACACTTCCCTCATCTGGAGGATGACCAGTGAGTTTAGATCAGACGGACCATGGGACACTTCCTCATCTGGAGGATGACCAGTAGTTTAGATCATAAGGACCATGGGACACTTCCTCATCTGGAGGATGACCAGTAGTTTAGATCAGACGGACCATGGGACACTTCCTCATCTGGAGGATGACCAGTAGTTTAGATCAGACGGACCATGGGACACTTCCTCATCTGGAGGATGACCAGTAGTTTAGATCAGACGACCATGAGACACTTCCTCATCTGGAGGATGACCAGTAGTTTAGATCAGACGGACCATGGGACACTTCCTCATCTGGAGGATGACCAGTAGTTTAGATCAGACGGACCATGAGACACTTCCTCATCTGGAGATGACAGTCGTGACACTCCTCATCTGAGATGACCAGTCGGACCATGAGACACTTCCTCATCTGGAGGATGACCAGTAGTTTAGATCAGACGGACCATGAGACACTTCCTCATCTGGAGGATGACCAGTAGTTTAGATCAGACGGACCATGAGACACTTCCTCATCTGGAGGATGACCAGTAGTTTAGATCAGACGGACCATGAGACACTTCCTCATCTGGAGGATGACCAGTAGTTTAGATCAGACGGACCATGAGACACTTCCTCATCTGGAGGATGACCAGTAGTTTAGATCATAAGGACCATGGGACACTTCCTCATCTGGAGGATGACCAGTAGTTTAGATCATAAGGACCATGAGACACTTCCTCATCTGGAGGATGACCAGTAGTTTAGATCAGACGGACCATGGGACACTTCCTCATCTGGAGGATGACCAGTAGTTTAGATCATACGGACCATGAGACACTTCCTCATCTGGAGGATGACCAGTAGTTTAGATCAGACGGACCATGAGACACTTCCTCATCTGGAGGATGACCAGTAGTTTAGATCAGACGGACCATGAGACACTTCCTCATCTGGAGGATGACCAGTAGTTTAGATCAGACGGACCATGAGACACTTCCTCATCTGGAGGATGACCAGTAGTTTAGATCAGACGGACCATGGGACACTTCCTCATCTGGAGGATGACCAGTAGTTTAGATCAGACGGACCATGAGACACTTCCTCATCTGGAGGATGACCAGTAGTTTAGATCAGACGGACCATGGGACACTTCCTCATCTGGAGGATGACCAGTAGTTTAGATCATAAGGACCATGAGACACTTCCTCATCTGGAGGATGACCAGTAGTTTAGATCAGACGGACCATGAGACACTTCCTCATCTGGAGGATGACCAGTAGTTTAGATCAGACGGACCATGAGACACTTCCTCATCTGGAGGATGACCAGTAGTTTAGATCAGACGGACCATGGGACACTTCCTCATCTGGAGGATGACCAGTAGTTTAGATCAGACGGACCATGAGACACTTCCTCATCTGGAGGATGACCAGTAGTTTAGATCATACGGACCATGAGACACTTCCTCATCTGGAGGATGACCAGTAGTTTAGATCAGACGGACCATGGGACACTTCCTCATCTGGAGGATGACCAGTAGTTTAGATCAGACGGACCATGAGACACTTCCTCATCTGGAGGATGACCAGTAGTTTAGATCAGAAGGACCATGGGACACTTCCTCATCTGGAGGATGACCAGTAGTTTAGATCAGACGGACCATGAGACACTTCCTCATCTGGAGGATGACCAGTAGTTTAGATCAGACGGACCATGGGACACTTCCTCATCTGGAGGATGACCAGTAGTTTAGATCAGACGGACCATGGGACACTTCCTCATCTGGAGGATGACCAGTAGTTTAGATCAGACGGACCATGAGACACTTCCTCATCTGGAGGATGACCAGTAGTTTAGATCAGACGGACCATGAGACACTTCCTCATCTGGAGGATGACCAGTAGTTTAGATCAGACGGACCATGAGACACTTCCTCATCTGGAGGATGACCAGTAGTTTAGATCAGACGGACCATGGGACACTTCCTCATCTGGAGGATGACCAGTAGTTTAGATCAGACGGACCATGAGACACTTCCTCATCTGGAGGATGACCAGTAGTTTAGATCAGACGGACCATGAGACACTTCCTCATCTGGAGGATGACCAGTAGTTTTAGATCAGACGGACCATGAGACACTTCCTCATCTGGAGGATGACCAGTAGTTTAGATCAGACGGACCATGGGACACTTCCTCATCTGGAGGATGACCAGTAGTTTAGATCATACGGACCATGAGACACTTCCTCATCTGGAGGATGACCAGTAGTTTAGATCAGACGGACCATGAGACACTTCCTCATCTGGAGGATGACCAGTAGTTTAGATCAGACGGACCATGAGACACTTCCTCATCTGGAGGATGACCAGTAGTTTAGATCAGACGGACCATGAGACACTTCCTCATCTGGAGGATGACCAGTAGTTTAGATCAGACGGACCATGAGACACTTCCTCATCTGGAGGATGACCAGTAGTTTAGATCATAAGGACCATGAGACACTTCCTCATCTGGAGGATGACCAGTAGTTTAGATCAGACGGACCATGAGACACTTCCTCATCTGGAGGATGACCAGTAGTTTTAGATCAGACGGACCATGAGACACTTCCCTCATCTGGAGGATGACCAGTAGTTTAGATCAGACGGACCATGAGACACTTCCTCATCTGGAGGATGACCAGTCAGTTTAGATCAGACGGACCATGAGACACTTCCTCATCTGGAGGATGACCAGTAGTTTAGATCAGACGGGACCATGAGACACTTCCTCATCTGGAGGATGACCAGTAGTTTAGATCAGACGGACCATGAGACACTTCCTCATCTGGAGGATGACCAGTAGTTTAGATCAGACGGACCATGAGACACTTCCTCATCTGGAGGATGACCAGTAGTTTAGATCAGACGGACCATGAGACACTTCCTCATCTGGAGGATGACCAGTAGTTTAGATCAGAAGGACCATGGGACACTTCCTCATCTGGAGGATGACCAGTAGTTTAGATCAGAAGGACCATGAGACACTTCCTCATCTGGAGGATGACCAGTAGTTTAGATCATACGGACCATGAGACACTTCCTCATCTGGAGGATGACCAGTAGTTTAGATCAGACGGACCATGGGACACTTCCTCATCTGGAGGATGACCAGTAGTTTAGATCAGACGGACCATGAGACACTTCCTCATCTGGAGGATGACCAGTAGTTTTGATCAGACGGACCATGAGACACTTCCTCATCTGGAGGATGACCAGTAGTTTAGATCAGACGGACCATGAGACACTTCCTCATCTGGAGGATGACCAGTAGTTTAGATCAGACGGACCATGAGACACTTCCTCATCTGGAGGATGACCAGTAGTTTAGATCAGACGGACCATGAGACACTTCCTCATCTGGAGGATGACCAGTAGTTTAGATCAGACGGACCATGAGACACTTCCTCATCTGGAGGATGACCAGTAGTTTAGATCAGACGGACCATGAGACACTTCCTCATCTGGAGGATGACCAGTAGTTTAGATCAGACGGACCATGAGACACTTCCTCATCTGGAGGATGACCAGTAGTTTAGATCAGACGGACCATGAGACACTTCCTCATCTGGAGGATGACCAGTAGTTTAGATCAGACGGACCATGAGACACTTCCTCATCTGGAGGATGACCAGTAGTTTAGATCAGAAGGACCATGAGACACTTCCTCATCTGGAGGATGACCAGTAGTTTAGATCAGACGGACCATGAGACACTTCCTCATCTGGAGGATGACCAGTAGTTTAGATCAGACGGACCATGAGACACTTCCTCATCTGGAGGATGACCAGTAGTTTAGATCAGACGGACCATGAGACACTTCCTCATCTGGAGGATGACCAGTAGTTTAGATCAGACGGACCATGAGACACTTCCTCATCTGGAGGATGACCAGTAGTTTAGATCAGACGGACCATGGGACACTTCCTCATCTGGAGGATGACCAGTAGTTTAGATCAGACGGACCATGAGACACTTCCTCATCTGGAGGATGACCAGTAGTTTAGATCAGACGGACCATGAGACACTTCCTCATCTGGAGGATGACCAGTAGTTTAGATCAGACGGACCATGAGACACTTCCTCATCTGGAGGATGACCAGTAGTTTAGATCAGAAGGACCATGAGACACTTCCTCATCTGGAGGATGACCAGTAGTTTAGATCAGACGGACCATGAGACACTTCCTCATCTGGAGGATGACCAGTAGTTTAGATCAGACGGACCATGAGACACTTCCTCATCTGGAGGATGACCAGTAGTTTAGATCATAAGGACCATGAGACACTTCCTCATCTGGAGGATGACCAGTAGTTTAGATCAGACGGACCATGGGACACTTCCTCATCTGGAGGATGACCAGTAGTTTAGATCAGACGGACCATGAGACACTTCCTCATCTGGAGGATGACCAGTAGTTTAGATCAGACGGACCATGAGACACTTCCTCATCTGGAGGATGACCAGTAGTTTAGATCAGACGGACCATGAGACACTTCCTCATCTGGAGGATGACCAGTAGTTTAGATCAGACGGACCATGAGACACTTCCTCATCTGGAGGATGACCAGTAGTTTAGATCAGACGGACCATGAGACACTTCCTCATCTGGAGGATGACCAGTAGTTTAGATCATACGGACCATGAGACACTTCCTCATCTGGAGGATGACCAGTAGTTTAGATCAGACGGACCATGAGACACTTCCTCATCTGGAGGATGACCAGTAGTTTAGATCAGACGGACCATGAGACACTTCCTCATCTGGAGGATGACCAGTAGTTTAGATCAGAAGGACCATGAGACACTTCCTCATCTGGAGGATGACCAGTAGTTTAGATCATAAGGACCATGAGACACTTCCTCATCTGGAGGATGACCAGTAGTTTAGATCAGACGGACCATGAGACACTTCCTCATCTGGAGGATGACCAGTAGTTTAGATCAGACGGACCATGGGACACTTCCTCATCTGGAGGATGACCAGTAGTTTAGATCAGACGGACCATGAGACACTTCCTCATCTGGAGGATGACCAGTAGTTTAGATCAGACGGACCATGAGACACTTCCTCATCTGGAGGATGACCAGTAGTTTAGATCAGACGGACCATGAGACACTTCCTCATCTGGAGGATGACCAGTAGTTTAGATCATACGGGACCATGAGACACTTCCTCATCTGGAGGATGACCAGTAGTTTAGATCAGACGGACCATGAGACACTTCCTCATCTGGAGGATGACCAGTAGTTTAGATCAGACGGACCATGAGACACTTCCTCATCTGGAGGATGACCAGTAGTTTAGATCAGACGGACCATGGGACACTTCCTCATCTGGAGGATGACCAGTAGTTTAGATCATGACGGACCATGAGACACTTCCTCATCTGGAGGATGACCAGTAGTTTAGATCATAAGGACCATGAGACACTTCCTCATCTGGAGGATGACCAGTAGTTTAGATCATACGGACCATGGGACACTTCCTCATCTGGAGGATGACCAGTAGTTTAGATCATACGGACCATGAGACACTTCCTCATCTGGAGGATGACCAGTAGTTTTAGATCAGACGGACCATGAGACACTTCCTCATCTGGAGGATGACCAGTAGTTTTGATCAGACGGACCATGAGACACTTCCTCATCTGGAGGATGACCAGTAGTTTAGATCAGACGGACCATGAGACACTTCCTCATCTGGAGGATGACCAGTAGTTTAGATCAGACGGACCATGAGACACTTCCTCATCTGGAGGATGACCAGTAGTTTAGATCAGACGGACCATGAGACACTTCCTCATCTGGAGGATGACCAGTAGTTTAGATCAGACGGACCATGGGACACTTCCTCATCTGGAGGATGACCAGTAGTTTAGATCAGACGGACCATGAGACACTTCCTCATCTGGAGGATGACCAGTAGTTTAGATCAGACGGACCATGGGACACTTCCTCATCTGGAGGATGACCAGTAGTTTAGATCAGACGGACCATGAGACACTTCCTCATCTGGAGGATGACCAGTAGTTTAGATCAGAAGGACCATGAGACACTTCCTCATCTGGAGGATGACCAGTAGTTTAGATCAGAAGGACCATGAGACACTTCCTCATCTGGAGGGATGACCAGTAGTTTAGATCAGACGGACCATGGGACACTTCCTCATCTGGAGGATGACCAGTAGTTTAGATCAGACGGACCATGAGACACTTCCTCATCTGGAGGATGACCAGTAGTTTAGATCAGACGGACCATGAGACACTTCCTCATCTGGAGGATGACCAGTAGTTTAGATCAGACGGACCATGGGACACTTCCTCATCTGGAGGATGACCAGTAGTTTAGATCAGACGGACCATGAGACACTTCCTCATCTGGAGGATGACCAGTAGTTTAGATCAGACGGACCATGGGACACTTCCTCATCTGGAGGATGACCAGTAGTTTAGATCAGACGGACCATGAGACACTTCCTCATCTGGAGGATGACCAGTAGTTTAGATCAGACGGACCATGGGACACTTCCTCATCTGGAGGATGACCAGTAGTTTAGATCAGACGGACCATGAGACACTTCCTCATCTGGAGGATGACCAGTAGTTTAGATCAGACGGACCATGAGACACTTCCTCATCTGGAGGATGACCAGTAGTTTAGATCAGACGGACCATGAGACACTTCCTCATCTGGAGGATGACCAGTAGTTTAGATCATACGGACCATGAGACACTTCCTCATCTGGAGGATGACCAGTAGTTTAGATCAGACGGACCATGAGACACTTCCTCATCTGGAGGATGACCAGTAGTTTAGATCATAGGACCATGAGACACTTCCTCATCTGGAGGATGACCAGTAGTTTAGATCAGACGGACCATGGGACACTTCCTCATCTGGAGGATGACCAGTAGTTTAGATCAGACGGACCATGAGACACTTCCTCATCTGGAGGATGACCAGTAGTTTAGATCAGACGGACCATGAGACACTTCCTCATCTGGAGGATGACCAGTAGTTTAGATCAGACGGACCATGGGACACTTCCTCATCTGGAGGATGACCAGTAGTTTAGATCAGACGGACCATGAGACACTTCCTCATCTGGAGGATGACCAGTAGTTTAGATCAGACGGACCATGGGACACTTCCTCATCTGGAGGATGACCAGTAGTTTAGATCAGACGGACCATGAGACACTTCCTCATCTGGAGGATGACCAGTAGTTTAGATCAGACGGACCATGAGACACTTCCTCATCTGGAGGATGACCAGTAGTTTAGATCAGACGGACCATGAGACACTTCCTCATCTGGAGGATGACCAGTAGTTTAGATCAGACGGACCATGAGACACTTCCTCATCTGGAGGATGACCAGTAGTTTAGATCAGACGGACCATGAGACACTTCCTCATCTGGAGGATGACCAGTAGTTTAGATCAGACGGACCATGAGACACTTCCTCATCTGGAGGATGACCAGTAGTTTAGATCATAAGGACCATGAGACACTTCCTCATCTGGAGGATGACCAGTAGTTTAGATCAGACGGACCATGAGACACTTCCTCATCTGGAGGATGACCAGTAGTTTAGATCAGACGGACCATGAGACACTTCCTCATCTGGAGGATGACCAGTAGTTTAGATCAGACGGACCATGAGACACTTCCTCATCTGGAGGATGACCAGTAGTTTAGATCATAAGGACCATGAGACACTTCCTCATCTGGAGGATGACCAGTAGTTTAGATCAGACGGACCATGTGACACTTCCTCATCTGGAGGATGACCAGTAGTTTAGATCAGACGGACCATGAGACACTTCCTCATCTGGAGGATGACCAGTAGTTTAGATCAGACGGACCATGAGACACTTCCTCATCTGGAGGATGACCAGTAGTTTAGATCAGACGGACCATGAGACACTTCCTCATCTGGAGGATGACCAGTAGTTTAGATCAGACGGACCATGAGACACTTCCTCATCTGGAGGATGACCAGTAGTTTAGATCAGACGGACCATGAGACACTTCCTCATCTGGAGGATGACCAGTAGTTTAGATCATAAGGACCATGAGACACTTCCTCATCTGGAGGATGACCAGTAGTTTAGATCAGACGGACCATGAGACACTTCCTCATCTGGAGGATGACCAGTAGTTTAGATCAGACGGACCATGAGACACTTCCTCATCTGGAGGATGACCAGTAGTTTTGATCAGACGGACCATGAGACACTTCCTCATCTGGAGGATGACCAGTAGTTTAGATCAGACGGACCATGAGACACTTCCTCATCTGGAGGATGACCAGTAGTTTAGATCAGACGGACCATGAGACACTTCCTCATCTGGAGGATGACCAGTAGTTTAGATCATACGGACCATGAGACACTTCCTCATCTGGAGGATGACCAGTAGTTTAGATCAGACGGACCATGAGACACTTCCTCATCTGGAGGATGACCAGTAGTTTAGATCAGACGGACCATGAGACACTTCCTCATCTGGAGGATGACCAGTAGTTTAGATCATAAGGGACCATGAGACACTTCCTCATCTGGAGGATGACCAGTAGTTTAGATCAGACGGACCATGAGACACTTCCTCATCTGGAGGATGACCAGTAGTTTAGATCATACGGACCATGAGACACTTCCTCATCTGGAGGATGACCAGTAGTTTAGATCATACGGACCATGAGACACTTCCTCATCTGGAGGATGACCAGTAGTTTAGATCATACGGACCATGAGACACTTCCTCATCTGGAGGATGACCAGTAGTTTAGATCAGACGGACCATGAGACACTTCCTCATCTGGAGGATGACCAGTAGTTTAGATCAGAAGGACCATGAGACACTTCCTCATCTGGAGGATGACCAGTAGTTTAGATCATACGGACCATGAGACACTTCCTCATCTGGAGGATGACCAGTAGTTTAGATCAGACGGACCATGAGACACTTCCTCATCTGGAGGATGACCAGTAGTTTAGATCATACGGACCATGAGACACTTCCTCATCTGGAGGATGACCAGTAGTTTAGATCAGACGGACCATGAGACACTTCCTCATCTGGAGGATGACCAGTAGTTTAGATCAGACGGACCATGAGACACTTCCTCATCTGGAGGATGACCAGTAGTTTAGATCAGACGGACCATGAGACACTTCCTCATCTGGAGGATGACCAGTAGTTTAGATCATAAGGACCATGAGACACTTCCTCATCTGGAGGATGACCAGTAGTTTAGATCAGACGGACCATGAGACACTTCCTCATCTGGAGGATGACCAGTAGTTTAGATCAGACGGACCATGAGACACTTCCTCATCTGGAGGATGACCAGTAGTTTAGATCATAAGGACCATGAGACACTTCCTCATCTGGAGGATGACCAGTAGTTTAGATCATAAGGACCATGAGACACTTCCTCATCTGGAGGATGACCAGTAGTTTAGATCAGACGGACCATGAGACACTTCCTCATCTGGAGGATGACCAGTAGTTTAGATCAGACGGACCATGAGACACTTCCTCATCTGGAGGATGACCAGTAGTTTAGATCAGACGGACCATGAGACACTTCCTCATCTGGAGGATGACCAGTAGTTTAGATCAGACGGACCATGAGACACTTCCTCATCTGGAGGATGACCAGTAGTTTAGATCAGACGGACCATGAGACACTTCCTCATCTGGAGGATGACCAGTAGTTTAGATCATAAGGACCATGAGACACTTCCTCATCTGGAGGATGACCAGTAGTTTAGATCAGACGGACCATGAGACACTTCCTCATCTGGAGGATGACCAGTAGTTTAGATCAGACGGACCATGAGACACTTCCTCATCTGGAGGATGACCAGTAGTTTAGATCAGACGGACCATGAGACACTTCCTCATCTGGAGGATGACCAGTAGTTTAGATCATACGGACCATGGGACACTTCCTCATCTGGAGGATGACCAGTAGTTTAGATCATAAGGACCATGAGACACTTCCTCATCTGGAGGATGACCAGTAGTTTAGATCAGACGGACCATGAGACACTTCCTCATCTGGAGGATGACCAGTAGTTTAGATCAGACGGACCATGAGACACTTCCTCATCTGGAGGATGACCAGTAGTTTAGATCAGACGGACCATGGGACACTTCCTCATCTGGAGGATGACCAGTAGTTTAGATCAGACGGACCATGAGACACTTCCTCATCTGGAGGATGACCAGTAGTTTAGATCAGACGGACCATGAGACACTTCCTCATCTGGAGGATGACCAGTAGTTTAGATCATACGGACCATGGGACACTTCCTCATCTGGAGGATGACCAGTAGTTTAGATCAGACGGACCATGAGACACTTCCTCATCTGGAGGATGACCAGTAGTTTAGATCATACGGACCATGAGACACTTCCTCATCTGGAGGATGACCAGTAGTTTAGATCAGACGGACCATGAGACACTTCCTCATCTGGAGGATGACCAGTAGTTTAGATCAGACGGACCATGAGACACTTCCTCATCTGGAGGATGACCAGTAGTTTAGATCATACGGACCATGAGACACTTCCTCATCTGGAGGATGACCAGTAGTTTAGATCAGACGGACCATGAGACACTTCCTCATCTGGAGGATGACCAGTAGTTTTAGATCAGACGGACCATGAGACACTTCCTCATCTGGAGGATGACCAGTAGTTTAGATCAGACGGACCATGAGACACTTCCTCATCTGGAGGATGACCAGTAGTTTAGATCATAAGGACCATGAGACACTTCCTCATCTGGAGGATGACCAGTAGTTTAGATCAGAGCGGACCATGAGACACTTCCTCATCTGGAGGATGACCAGTAGTTTAGATCAGACGGACCATGGGACACTTCCTCATCTGGAGGATGACCAGTAGTTTAGATCATACGGACCATGAGACACTTCCTCATCTGGAGGATGACCAGTAGTTTAGATCAGACGGACCATGAGACACTTCCTCATCTGGAGGATGACCAGTAGTTTAGATCAGACGGACCATGAGACACTTCCTCATCTGGAGGATGACCAGTAGTTTAGATCAGACGGACCATGAGACACTTCCTCATCTGGAGGATGACCAGTAGTTTAGATCAGACGGACCATGAGACACTTCCTCATCTGGAGGATGACCAGTAGTTTAGATCAGACGGACCATGGGACACTTCCTCATCTGGAGGATGACCAGTAGTTTAGATCAGACGGACCATGAGACACTTCCTCATCTGGAGGATGACCAGTAGTTTAGATCAGACGGACCATGAGACACTTCCTCATCTGGAGGATGACCAGTAGTTTTAGATCAGACGGACCATGAGACACTTCCTCATCTGGAGGATGACCAGTAGTTTAGATCAGACGGACCATGAGACACTTCCTCATCTGGAGGATGACCAGTAGTTTAGATCATACGGACCATGAGACACTTCCTCATCTGGAGGATGACCAGTAGTTTAGATCAGACGGACCATGAGACACTTCCTCATCTGGAGGATGACCAGTAGTTTTAGATCAGACGGACCATGAGACACTTCCTCATCTGGAGGATGACCAGTAGTTTAGATCAGACGGACCATGAGACACTTCCTCATCTGGAGGATGACCAGTAGTTTAGATCAGACGGACCATGAGACACTTCCTCATCTGGAGGATGACCAGTAGTTTAGATCATAACGGACCATGAGACACTTCCTCATCTGGAGGATGACCAGTAGTTTAGATCAGACGGACCATGAGACACTTCCTCATCTGGAGGATGACCAGTAGTTTAGATCAGACGGACCATGAGACACTTCCTCATCTGGAGGATGACCAGTAGTTTAGATCAGACGGACCATGAGACACTTCCTCATCTGGAGGATGACCAGTAGTTTAGATCAGACGGACCATGAGACACTTCCTCATCTGGAGGATGACCAGTAGTTTAGATCAGACGGACCATGAGACACTTCCTCATCTGGAGGATGACCAGTAGTTTAGATCAGACGGACCATGGGACACTTCCTCATCTGGAGGATGACCAGTAGTTTAGATCAGACGGACCATGGGACACTTCCTCATCTGGAGGATGACCAGTAGTTTAGATCAGACGGACCATGAGACACTTCCTCATCTGGAGGATGACCAGTAGTTTAGATCAGACGGACCATGAGACACTTCCTCATCTGGAGGATGACCAGTAGTTTAGATCAGACGGACCATGAGACACTTCCTCATCTGGAGAGGATGACCAGTAGTTTTAGATCAGACGGACCATGAGACACTTCCTCATCTGGAGGATGACCAGTAGTTTAGATCAGACGGACCATGAGACACTTCCTCATCTGGAGGATGACCAGTAGTTTAGATCAGAACGGACCATGAGACACTTCCTCATCTGGAGGATGACCAGTAGTTTAGATCAGACGGACCATGAGACACTTCCTCATCTGGAGGATGACCAGTAGTTTAGATCAGACGGACCATGAGACACTTCCTCATCTGGAGGATGACCAGTAGTTTAGATCATAAGGACCAGAGACACTTCCTCATCTGGAGGATGACCAGTAGTTTAGATCAGACGGACCATGAGACACTTCCCTCATCTGGAGGATGACCAGTAGTTTAGATCAGACGGACCATGAGACACTTCCCTCATCTGGAGGATGACCAGTAGTTTAGATCATACGGACCATGGGACACTTCCTCATCTGGAGGATGACCAGTAGTTTAGATCATACGGACCATGAGACACTTCCTCATCTGGAGGATGACCAGTAGTTTAGATCAGACGGACCATGGGACACTTCCTCATCTGGAGGATGACCAGTAGTTTAGATCAGACGGACCATGAGACACTTCCTCATCTGGAGGATGACCAGTAGTTTAGATCAGACGGACCATGAGACACTTCCTCATCTGGAGGATGACCAGTAGTTTAGATCAGACGGACCATGAGACACTTCCTCATCTGGAGGATGACCAGTAGTTTAGATCAGACGGACCATGAGACACTTCCTCATCTGGAGGATGACCAGTAGTTTAGATCAGACGGACCATGAGACACTTCCTCATCTGGAGGATGACCAGTAGTTTAGATCATAAGGACCATGAGACACTTCCTCATCTGGAGGATGACCAGTAGTTTAGATCAGAACGGACCATGAGACACTTCCTCATCTGGAGGATGACCAGTAGTTTAGATCAGAGCGGACCATGAGGACACTTCCTCATCTGGAGGATGACCAGTAATTTAGATCAGAGCGGACCATGAGACACTTCCTCATCTGGAAGATGACCAGTGAGTTTAGATCAGACGGACCATGAGACACTTCCTCATCTGGAGGATGACCAGTAGTTTAGATCAGACGGACCATGAGACACTTCCTCATCTGGAGATGACCAGTAGTTTAGATCAGACGGACCATGAGACACTTCCTCATCTGGAGGATGACCAGTAGTTTAGATCATACGGACCATGAGACACTTCCCCTCATCTGGAGGATGACCAGTAGTTTAGATCAGACGGACCATGAGACACTTCCTCATCTGGAGGATGACCAGTAGTTTAGATCAGACGGACCATGAGACACTTCCTCATCTGGAGGATGACCAGTAGTTTAGATCAGACGGACCATGAGACACTTCCTCATCTGGAGGATGACCAGTGAGTTTAGATCAGACGGACCATGAGACACTTCCTCATCTGGAGGATGACCAGTAGTTTAGATCATAACGACCATGAGACACTTCCTCATCTGGAGGATGACCAGTAGTTTAGATCAGACGGACCATGAGACACTTCCTCATCTGGAGGATGACCAGTAGTTTAGATCAGACGGACCATGAGACACTTCCTCATCTGGAGGATGACCAGTAGTTTAGATCAGACGGACCATGAGACACTTCCTCATCTGGAGGATGACCAGTAGTTTAGATCAGACGGACCATGGGACACTTCCTCATCTGGAGGATGACCAGTAGTTTAGATCAAAGGACCATGGGACACTTCCCTCATCTGGAGGATGACCAGTAGTTTAGATCATGAGGACCATGAGACACTTCCTCATCTGGAGGATGACCAGTAGTTTAGATCATAAGGACCATGAGACACTTCCTCATCTGGAGGATGACCAGTAGTTTAGATCAGACGGACCATGAGACACTTCCTCATCTGGAGGATGACCAGTAGTTTTGATCAGACGGACCATGAGACACTTCCTCATCTGGAGGATGACCAGTAGTTTAGATCAGACGGACCATGAGACACTTCCTCATCTGGAGGATGACCAGTAGTTTAGATCAGACGGACCATGAGACACTTCCTCATCTGGAGGATGACCAGTAGTTTAGATCAGACGGACCATGAGACACTTCCCTCATCTGGAGGATGACCAGTAGTTTAGATCAGACGGACCATGAGACACTTCCTCATCTGGAGGATGACCAGTAGTTTAGATCAGACGGACCATGAGACACTTCCTCATCTGGAGGATGACCAGTAGTTTAGATCATAAGGACCATGTGACACTTCCTCATCTGGAGGATGACCAGTAGTTTAGATCAGACGGACCATGAGACACTTCCTCATCTGGAGGATGACCAGTAGTTTAGATCAGACGGACCATGTGACACTTCCTCATCTGGAGGATGACCAGTAGTTTAGATCATATGGACCATGAGACACTTCCTCATCTGGAGGATGACCAGTAGTTTAGATCATAAGGACCATGAGACACTTCCTCATCTGGAGGATGACCAGTAGTTTAGATCAGACGGACCATGGGACACTTCCTCATCTGGAGGGATGACCAGTAGTTTAGATCAGACGGACCATGAGACACTTCCTCATCTGGAGGATGACCAGTAGTTTAGATCATAGGACCATGAGACACTTCCCTCATCTGGAGGATGACCAGTAGTTTAGATCATAAGGACCATGAGACACTTCCTCATCTGGAGGATGACCAGTAGTTTTGATCAGACGGACCATGAGACACTTCCTCATCTGGAGGATGACCAGTAGTTTAGATCAGACGGACCATGAGACACTTCCTCATCTGGAGGATGACCAGTAGTTTAGATCATGAGGACCATGAGACACTTCCTCATCTGGAGGATGACCAGTAGTTTAGATCATACGGACCATGAGACACTTCCTCATCTGGAGAATGACCAGTAGTTTAGATCAGACGGACCATGGGACACTTCCTCATCTGGGAGGATGACCAGTAGTTTAGATCAGAGCGGACCATGAGACACTTCCTCATCTGGAGAGATGACCAGTAGTTTAGATCAGACGGACCATGAGACACTTCCTCATCTGGAGGATGACCAGTAGTTTAGATCAGACGGACCATGAGACACTTCCTCATCTGGAGGATGACCAGTAGTTTAGATCAGACGGACCATGAGACACTTCCTCATCTGGAGGATGACCAGTAGTTTAGATCAGACGGAC
The DNA here is from genome assembly GCF_020615455.1 of Coregonus clupeaformis. Taxonomy (NCBI): domain Eukaryota; kingdom Metazoa; phylum Chordata; class Actinopteri; order Salmoniformes; family Salmonidae; genus Coregonus; species Coregonus clupeaformis. Next base: position 988,348 of record NW_025533483.1, on the reverse strand, counting down.
CATGAGACACTTCCTCATCTGGAGGATGACCAGTAGTTTAGATCATACGGACCATGAGACACTTCCTCATCTGGAGGATGACCAGTAGTTTAGATCATAAGGACCATGAGACACTTCCTCATCTGGAGGATGACCAGTAGTTTAGATCAGACGGACCATGAGACACTTCCTCATCTGGAGGATGACCAGTAGTTTAGATCAGACGGACCATGAGACACTTCCTCATCTGGAGGATGACCAGTAGTTTAGATCATAAGGACCATGAGACACTTCCTCATCTGGAGGATGACCAGTAGTTTAGATCATAAGGACCATGTGACACTTCCTCATCTGGAGGATGACCAGTAGTTTAGATCAGACGGACCATGAGACACTTCCTCATCTGGAGGATGACCAGTAGTTTAGATCATAAGGACCATGAGACACTTCCTCATCTGGAGGATGACCAGTAGTTTAGATCATAAGGACCATGAGACACTTCCTCATCTGGAGGATGACCAGTAGTTTAGATCAGACGGACCATGAGACACTTCCTCATCTGGAGGATGACCAGTAGTTTAGATCATAAGGACCATGAGACACTTCCTCATCTGGAGGATGACCAGTAGTTTAGATCATAAGGACCATGAGACACTTCCTCATCTGGAGGATGACCAGTAGTTTAGATCAGACGGACCATGGGACACTTCCTCATCTGGAGGATGACCAGTAGTTTAGATCAGACGGACCATGTGACACTTCCTCATCTGGAGGATGACCAGTAGTTTAGATCATAGCGGACCATGAGACACTTCCTCATCTGGAGGATGACCAGTAGTTTAGATCAGACGGACCATGAGACACTTCCCTCATCTGGAGGATGACCAGTAGTTTAGATCAGACGGACCATGAGACACTTCCTCATCTGGAGGATGACCAGTAGTTTTGATCAGACGGACCATGAGACACTTCCTCATCTGGAGGATGACCAGTAGTTTTGATCAGACGGACCATGAGACACTTCCTCATCTGGAGGATGACCAGTAGTTTAGATCAGACGGACCATGAGACACTTCCTCATCTGGAGGATGACCAGTGAGTTTAGATCATACGGACCATGAGACACTTCCTCATCTGGAGGATGACCAGTAGTTTAGATCAGACGGACCATGAGACACTTCCTCATCTGGAGGATGACCAGTAGTTTAGATCAGACGGACCATGAGACACTTCCTCATCTGGAGGATGACCAGTAGTTTAGATCATAAGGACCATGGGACACTTCCTCATCTGGAGGATGACCAGTAGTTTAGATCATAAGGACCATGAGACACTTCCTCATCTGGAGGATGACCAGTAGTTTAGATCATAAGGACCATGAGACACTTCCTCATCTGGAGGATGACCAGTAGTTTAGATCATACGGACCATGAGACACTTCCTCATCTGGAGGATGACCAGTAGTTTAGATCAGACGGACCATGGGACACTTCCTCATCTGGAGGATGACCAGTAGTTTAGATCAGACGGACCATGAGACACTTCCTCATCTGGAGGATGACCAGTAGTTTAGATCAGACGGACCATGAGACACTTCCTCATCTGGAGGATGACCAGTAGTTTAGATCATAAGGACCATGGGACACTTCCTCATCTGGAGGGATGACCAGTAGTTTAGATCATAAGGACCATGAGACACTTCCTCATCTGGAGGATGACCAGTAGTTTAGATCAGACGGACCATGAGACACTTCCTCATCTGGAGGATGACCAGTAGTTTAGATCAGACGGACCATGAGACACTTCCTCATCTGGAGGATGACCAGTAGTTTAGATCAGACGGACCATGAGACACTTCCCTCATCTGGAGGATGACCAGTAGTTTAGATCATAAGGACCATGAGACACTTCCTCATCTGGAGGATGACCAGTAGTTTAGATCATAAGGACCATGAGACACTTCCTCATCTGGAGGATGACCAGTAGTTTAGATCAGACGGACCATGAGACACTTCCTCATCTGGAGGATGACCAGTAGTTTAGATCAGACGGACCATGAGACACTTCCTCATCTGGAGGATGACCAGTAGTTTAGATCAGACGGACCATGAGACACTTCCTCATCTGGAGGATGACCAGTAGTTTAGATCATGACGGACCATGAGACACTTCCTCATCTGGAGGATGACCAGTAGTTTAGATCAGACGGACCATGAGACACTTCCTCATCTGGAGGATGACCAGTAGTTTTGATCAGACGGACCATGAGACACTTCCTCATCTGGAGGATGACCAGTAGTTTAGATCAGACGGACCATGAGACACTTCCTCATCTGGAGGATGACCAGTAGTTTAGATCAGACGGACCATGAGACACTTCCTCATCTGGAGGATGACCAGTAGTTTAGATCATACGGACCATGAGACACTTCCTCATCTGGAGGATGACCAGTAGTTTAGGATCAGACGGACCATGAGACACTTCCTCATCTGGAGGATGACCAGTAGTTTAGATCAGACGGACCATGAGACACTTCCTCATCTGGAGGATGACCAGTAGTTTAGATCAGACGGACCATGAGACACTTCCTCATCTGGAGGATGACCAGTAGTTTAGATCAGACGGACCATGAGACACTTCCTCATCTGGAGGATGACCAGTAGTTTAGATCAGACGGACCATGAGACACTTCCTCATCTGGAGGATGACCAGTAGTTTAGATCAGACGGACCATGAGACACTTCCTCATCTGGAGGATGACCAGTAGTTTAGATCATAAGGACCATGAGACACTTCCTCATCTGGAGGATGACCAGTAGTTTAGATCAGAAGGACCATGAGACACTTCCTCATCTGGAGGATGACCAGTAGTTTAGATCAGACGGACCATGAGACACTTCCTCATCTGGAGGATGACCAGTAGTTTAGATCAGACGGACCATGAGACACTTCCTCATCTGGAGGATGACCAGTAGTTTAGATCATACGGACCATGAGACACTTCCTCATCTGGAGGATGACCAGTAGTTTAGATCAGACGGACCATGAGACACTTCCTCATCTGGAGGATGACCAGTAGTTTAGATCAGACGGACCATGAGACACTTCCTCATCTGGAGGATGACCAGTAGTTTAGATCAGACGGACCATGAGACACTTCCTCATCTGGAGGATGACCAGTAGTTTAGATCAGACGGACCATGAGACACTTCCTCATCTGGAGGATGACCAGTAGTTTAGATCATAAGGACCATGAGACACTTCCTCATCTGGAGGATGACCAGTAGTTTAGATCAGACGGACCATGAGACACTTCCTCATCTGGAGGATGACCAGTAGTTTAGATCAGACGGACCATGAGACACTTCCTCATCTGGAGGATGACCAGTAGTTTAGATCAGGCGGACCATGAGACACTTCCTCATCTGGAGGATGACCAGTAGTTTAGATCATACGGACCATGGGACACTTCCTCATCTGGAGGATGACCAGTAGTTTAGATCATAAGGACCATGAGACACTTCCTCATCTGGAGGATGACCAGTAGTTTAGATCAGACGGACCATGAGACACTTCCTCATCTGGAGGATGACCAGTAGTTTTAGATCAGACGGACCATGAGACACTTCCTCATCTGGAGGATGACCAGTAGTTTAGATCATAAGGACCATGAGACACTTCCTCATCTGGAGGATGACCAGTAGTTTAGATCAGACGGACCATGAGACACTTCCTCATCTGGAGGATGACCAGTAGTTTAGATCAGACGGACCATGAGACACTTCCTCATCTGGAGGATGACCAGTAGTTTAGATCATAAGGACCATGAGACACTTCCTCATCTGGAGGATGACCAGTAGTTTAGATCAGACGGACCATGGGACACTTCCTCATCTGGAGGATGACCAGTAGTTTAGATCAGACGGACCATGAGACACTTCCTCATCTGGAGGATGACCAGTAGTTTAGATCAGACGGACCATGAGACACTTCCTCATCTGGAGGATGACCAGTAGTTTAGATCAGACGGACCATGGGACACTTCCTCATCTGGAGGATGACCAGTAGTTTAGATCAGACGGACCATGAGACACTTCCTCATCTGGAGGATGACCAGTAGTTTAGATCAGACGGACCATGGGACACTTCCTCATCTGGAGGATGACCAGTAGTTTAGATCAGACGGACCATGGGACACTTCCTCATCTGGAGGATGACCAGTAGTTTAGATCAGACGGACCATGGGACACTTCCTCATCTGGAGGATGACCAGTAGTTTAGATCAGACGGACCATGAGACACTTCCTCATCTGGAGGATGACCAGTAGTTTAGATCAGACGGACCATGGGACACTTCCTCATCTGGAGGATGACCAGTAGTTTAGATCAGACGGACCATGAGACACTTCCTCATCTGGAGGATGACCAGTAGTTTAGATCAGACGGACCATGAGACACTTCCCTCATCTGGAGGATGACCAGTAGTTTAGATCAGACGGACCATGGGACACTTCCTCATCTGGAGGATGACCAGTGAGTTTAGATCAGACGGACCATGGGACACTTCCTCATCTGGAGGATGACCAGTAGTTTAGATCAGACGGACCATGGGACACTTCCTCATCTGGAGGATGACCAGTAGTTTAGATCAGACGGACCATGAGACACTTCCTCATCTGGAGGATGACCAGTAGTTTAGATCAGACGGACCATGAGACACTTCCTCATCTGGAGGATGACCAGTAGTTTAGATCAGACGGACCATGAGACACTTCCTCATCTGGAGGATGACCAGTAGTTTAGATCAGACGGACCATGGGACACTTCCTCATCTGGAGGATGACCAGTAGTTTAGATCATACGGACCATGAGACACTTCCCTCATCTGGAGGATGACCAGTAGTTTAGATCAGACGGACCATGGGACACTTCCTCATCTGGAGGATGACCAGTAGTTTAGATCAGACGGACCATGGGACACTTCCTCATCTGGAGGATGACCAGTAGTTTAGATCAGACGGACCATGAGACACTTCCTCATCTGGAGGATGACCAGTAGTTTAGATCAGACGGACCATGGGACACTTCCTCATCTGGAGGATGACCAGTAGTTTAGATCAGACGGACCATGAGACACTTCCTCATCTGGAGGATGACCAGTAGTTTAGATCAGACGGACCATGTGACACTTCCTCATCTGGAGGATGACCAGTAGTTTAGATCAGACGGACCATGAGACACTTCCTCATCTGGAGGATGACCAGTAGTTTAGATCAGACGGACCATGAGACACTTCCTCATCTGGAGGATGACCAGTGAGTTTAGATCAGACGGACCATGAGACACTTCCTCATCTGGAGGATGACCAGTAGTTTTGATCAGACGGACCATGAGACACTTCCTCATCTGGAGGATGACCAGTAGTTTAGATCATAAGGACCATGAGACACTTCCTCATCTGGAGGATGACCAGTAGTTTAGATCAGACGGACCATGTGACACTTCCTCATCTGGAGGATGACCAGTAGTTTAGATCAGACGGACCATGAGACACTTCCTCATCTGGAGGATGACCAGTAGTTTAGATCAGACGGACCATGAGACACTTCCTCATCTGGAGGATGACCAGTAGTTTAGATCAGACGGACCATGAGACACTTCCTCATCTGGAGGATGACCAGTAGTTTAGATAATAAGGACCATGGGACACTTCCTCATCTGGAGGATGACCAGTAGTTTAGATAATAAGGACCATGGGACACTTCCTCATCTGGAGGATGACCAGTAGTTTAGATCATAAGGACCATGAGACACTTCCTCATCTGGAGGATGACCAGTAGTTTAGATCAGACGGACCATGAGACACTTCCTCATCTGGAGGATGACCAGTAGTTTAGATCAGACGGACCATGTGACACTTCCTCATCTGGAGGATGACCAGTAGTTTAGATCAGACGGACCATGGGACACTTCCTCATCTGGAGGATGACCAGTAGTTTAGATCAGACGGACCATGGGACACTTCCTCATCTGGGAGGATGACCAGTAGTTTAGATCAGACGGACCATGGGACACTTCCTCATCTGGAGGATGACCAGTAGTTTAGATCATAAGGACCATGAGACACTTCCTCATCTGGAGGATGACCAGTAGTTTAGATCAGAAGGACCATGGGACACTTCCTCATCTGGAGGATGACCAGTAGTTTAGATCAGACGGACCATGAGACACTTCCTCATCTGGAGGATGACCAGTAGTTTAGATCAGAAGGACCATGGGACACTTCCTCATCTGGAGGATGACCAGTAGTTTAGATCATAAGGACCATGAGACACTTCCTCATCTGGAGGATGACCAGTAGTTTAGATCAGACGGACCATGGGACACTTCCTCATCTGGAGGATGACCAGTAGTTTAGATCAGACGGACCATGGGACACTTCCTCATCTGGAGGATGACCAGTAGTTTAGATCAGACGGACCATGAGACACTTCCTCATCTGGAGGATGACCAGTAGTTTAGATCAGACGGACCATGGGACACTTCCTCATCTGGAGGATGACCAGTAGTTTAGATCAGACGGACCATGTGACACTTCCTCATCTGGAGGATGACCAGTAGTTTAGATCAGACGGACCATGTGACACCTCCTCATCTGGAGGATGACCAGTAGTTTAGATCATAAGGACCATGAGACACTTCCTCATCTGGAGGATGACCAGTAGTTTAGATCAGACGGACCATGAGACACTTCCTCATCTGGAGGATGACCAGTAGTTTAGATCAGACGGACCATGAGACACTTCCTCATCTGGAGGATGACCAGTAGTTTTGATCAGACGGACCATGAGACACTTCCTCATCTGGAGGATGACCAGTAGTTTAGATCATAAGGACCATGAGACACTTCCTCATCTGGAGGATGACCAGTAGTTTAGATCAGACGGACCATGAGACACTTCCTCATCTGGAGGATGACCAGTAGTTTAGATCAGACGGACCATGAGACACTTCCTCATCTGGAGGATGACCAGTAGTTTAGATCAGACGGACCATGAGACACTTCCTCATCTGGAGGATGACCAGTAGTTTAGATCAGACGGACCATGAGACACTTCCTCATCTGGAGGATGACCAGTAGTTTAGATCAGACGGACCATGGGACACTTCCTCATCTGGAGGATGACCAGTAGTTTAGATCAGAAGGACCATGGGACACTTCCTCATCTGGAGGATGACCAGTAGTTTAGATCATACGGACCATGAGACACTTCCTCATCTGGAGGATGACCAGTGCAGTTTAGATCAGACGGACCATGAGACACTTCCTCATCTGGAGGATGACCAGTAGTTTAGATCAGACGGACCATGAGACACTTCCTCATCTGGAGGATGACCAGTAGTTTTGATCAGACGGACCATGAGACACTTCCTCATCTGGAGGATGACCAGTAGTTTAGATCAGACGGACCATGAGACACTTCCTCATCTGGAGGATGACCAGTAGTTTAGATCAGACGGACCATGAGACACTTCCTCATCTGGAGGATGACCAGTAGTTTAGATCAGACGGACCATGAGACACTTCCTCATCTGGAGGATGACCAGTAGTTTAGATCAGACGGACCATGAGACACTTCCTCATCTGGAGGATGACCAGTAGTTTAGATCATAAGGACCATGAGACACTTCCTCATCTGGAGGATGACCAGTAGTTTAGATCAGACGGACCATGAGACACTTCCTCATCTGGAGGATGACCAGTAGTTTAGATCAGACGGACCATGAGACACTTCCTCATCTGGAGGATGACCAGTAGTTTAGATCATACGGACCATGAGACACTTCCTCATCTGGAGGATGACCAGCAGTTTAGATCATAAGGACCATGAGACACTTCCTCATCTGGAGGATGACCAGTAGTTTAGATCAGACGGACCATGGGACACTTCCTCATCTGGAGGATGACCAGTAGTTTAGATCAGACGGACCATGTGACACTTCCTCATCTGGAGGATGACCAGTAGTTTAGATCATAAGGACCATGAGACACTTCCTCATCTGGAGGATGACCAGTAGTTTAGATCATAAGGACCATGAGACACTTCCTCATCTGGAGGATGACCAGTAGTTTTGATCAGACGGACCATGAGACACTTCCTCATCTGGAGGATGACCAGTAGTTTAGATCAGACGGACCATGAGACACTTCCTCATCTGGAGGATGACCAGTAGTTTAGATCATGACGGACCATGAGACACTTCCTCATCTGGAGGATGACCAGTAGTTTAGATCATACGGACCATGAGACACTTCCTCATCTGGAGGATGACCAGTAGTTTAGATCAGACGGACCATGGGACACTTCCTCATCTGGAGGATGACCAGTAGTTTAGATCAGAGGGACCATGAGACACTTCCTCATCTGGAGGATGACCAGTAGTTTAGATCAGACGGACCATGAGACACTTCCTCATCTGGAGGATGACCAGTAGTTTAGATCAGACGGACCATGAGACACTTCCTCATCTGGAGGATGACCAGTAGTTTAGATCAGACGGACCATGAGACACTTCCTCATCTGGAGGATGACCAGTAGTTTAGATCAGACGGACCATGAGACACTTCCTCATCTGGAGGATGACCAGTAGTTTAGATCATAAGGACCATGAGACACTTCCTCATCTGGAGGATGACCAGTAGTTTAGATCATAGCGGACCATGAGACACTTCCTCATCTGGAGGATGACCAGTAGTTTAGATCAGACGGACCATGAGACACTTCCTCATCTGGAGGATGACCAGTAGTTTTAGATCAGACGGACCATGAGACACTTCCTCATCTGGAGGATGACCAGTAGTTTAGATCATACGACCATGAGACACTTCCTCATCTGGAGGATGGACCAGTAGTTTAGATCATAAGGACCATGAGACACTTCCTCATCTGGAGGATGACCAGTAGTTTAGATCAGACGGACCATGAGACACTTCCTCATCTGGAGGATGACCAGTAGTTTAGATCAGACGGACCATGAGACACTTCCTCATCTGGAGGATGACCAGTAGTTTAGATCAGAAGGACCATGAGACACTTCCTCATCTGGAGGATGACCAGTAGTTTAGATCAGACGGACCATGAGACACTTCCTCATCTGGAGGATGACCAGTAGTTTAGATCAGACGGACCATGAGACACTTCCTCATCTGGAGGATGACCAGTAGTTTAGATCAGACGGACCATGGGACACTTCCTCATCTGGAGGATGACCAGTAGTTTAGATCAGACGGACCATGGGACACTTCCTCATCTGGAGGATGACCAGTAGTTTAGATCAGACGGACCATGAGACACTTCCTCATCTGGAGGATGACCAGTAGTTTAGATCAGACGGACCATGGGACACTTCCCTCATCTGGAGGATGACCAGTAGTTTAGATCAGACGGACCATGAGACACTTCCTCATCTGGAGGATGACCAGTAGTTTAGATCAGAAGGACCATGGGACACTTCCTCATCTGGAGGATGACCAGTAGTTTAGATCAGAAGGACCATGAGACACTTCCTCATCTGGAGGATGACCAGTAGTTTAGATCAGACGGACCATGGGACACTTCCTCATCTGGAGGATGACCAGTAGTTTAGATCAGACGGACCACGGGACACTTCCTCATCTGGAGGATGACCAGTAGTTTAGATCAGACGGACCATGAGACACTTCCTCATCTGGAGGATGACCAGTAGTTTAGATCAGACGGACCACGAGACACTTCCTCATCTGGAGGATGACCAGTAGTTTAGATCAGACGGACCATGGGACACTTCCTCATCTGGAGGATGACCAGTAGTTTAGATCAGACGGACCACGAGACACTTCCTCATCTGGAGGATGACCAGTAGTTTAGATCAGAACGGACCATGAGACACTTCCTCATCTGGAGGATGACCAGTAGTTTAGATCAGACGGACCATGGGACACTTCCTCATCTGGAGGATGACCAGTAGTTTAGATCAGACGGACCATGAGACACTTCCTCATCTGGAGGATGACCAGTAGTTTAGATCAGACGGACCATGGGACACTTCCTCATCTGGAGGATGACCAGTAGTTTAGATCAGACGGACCATGGGACACTTCCTCATCTGGAGGATGACCAGTAGTTTAGATCAGACGGACCATGGGACACTTCCTCATCTGGAGGATGACCAGTAGTTTAGATCAGACGGACCATGGGACACTTCCTCATCTGGAGGATGACCAGTAGTTTAGATCAGACGGACCATGTGACACTTCCTCATCTGGAGGATGACCAGTAGTTTAGATCAGACGGACCATGTGACACCTCCTCATCTGGAGGATGACCAGTAGTTTAGATCAGACGGACCATGGGACACTTCCTCATCTGGAGGATGACCAGTAGTTTAGATCAGACGGACCATGGGACACTTCCTCATCTGGAGGATGACCAGTAGTTTAGATCAGACGGACCATGGGACACTTCCTCATCTGGAGGATGACCAGTAGTTTAGATCAGACGGACCATGGGACACTTCCTCATCTGGAGGATGACCAGTAGTTTAGATCAGACGGACCATGGGACACTTCCTCATCTGGAGGATGACCAGTAGTTTAGATCAGACGGACCATGAGACACTTCCTCATCTGGAGGATGACCAGTAGTTTAGATCAGACGGACCATGAGACACTTCCTCATCTGGAGGATGACCAGTAGTTTAGATCAGACGGACCATGAGACACTTCCTCATCTGGAGGATGACCAGTAGTTTAGATCAGACGGACCATGGGACACTTCCTCATCTGGAGGATGACCAGTAGTTTAGATCAGACGGACCATGAGACACTTCCTCATCTGGAGGATGACCAGTAGTTTAGATCAGACGGACCATGAGACACTTCCTCATCTGGAGGATGACCAGTAGTTTAGATCAGACGGACCATGGGACACTTCCTCATCTGGAGGATGACCAGTAGTTTAGATCAGACGGACCATGTGACACTTCCTCATCTGGAGGATGACCAGTAGTTTAGATCAGACGGACCATGAGACACTTCCTCATCTGGAGGATGACCAGTAGTTTAGATCAGACGGACCATGAGACACTTCCTCATCTGGAGGATGACCAGCAGTTTTAGATCAGACGGACCATGAGACACTTCCTCATCTGGAGGATGACCAGTAGTTTAGATCATAACGGACCATGAGACACTTCCTCATCTGGAGGGATGACCAGTAGTTTAGATCAGACGGACCATGAGACACTTCCTCATCTGGAGGATGACCAGTAGTTTAGATCAGACGGACCATGAGACACTTCCTCATCTGGAGGATGACCAGTAGTTTAGATCAGACGGACCATGAGACACTTCCTCATCTGGAGGATGACCAGTAGTTTAGATCAGACGGACCATGAGACACTTCCTCATCTGGAGGATGACCAGTAGTTTAGATAATAAGGACCATGGGACACTTCCTCATCTGGAGGATGACCAGTAGTTTAGATCATAAGGACCATGGGACACTTCCTCATCTGGAGGATGACCAGTAGTTTAGATCAGACGGACCATGAGACACTTCCTCATCTGGAGGATGACCAGTAGTTTAGATCATAAGGACCATGAGACACTTCCTCATCTGGAGGATGACCAGTAGTTTAGATCAGACGGACCATGAGACACTTCCTCATCTGGAGGATGACCAGTAGTTTTGATCAGACGGACCATGAGACACTTCCTCATCTGGAGGATGACCAGTAGTTTTGATCAGACGGACCATGAGACACTTCCTCATCTGGAGGATGACCAGTAGTTTAGATCAGACGGACCATGAGACACTTCCTCATCTGGAGGATGACCAGTAGTTTAGATCATAAGGACCATGAGACACTTCCTCATCTGGAGGATGACCAGTAGTTTAGATCAGACGGACCATGAGACACTTCCTCATCTGGAGGATGACCAGTAGTTTAGATCAGACGGACCATGAGACACTTCCTCATCTGGAGGATGACCAGTAGTTTAGATCATAAGGACCATGAGACACTTCCTCATCTGGAGGATGACCAGTAGTTTAGATCAGACGGACCATGAGACACTTCCTCATCTGGAGGATGACCAGTAGTTTAGATCAGACGGACCATGTGACACTTCCTCATCTGGAGGATGACCAGTAGTTTAGATCATAAGGACCATGTGACACTTCCTCATCTGGAGGATGACCAGTAGTTTAGATCATAAGGACCATGAGACACTTCCTCATCTGGAGGATGACCAGTAGTTTAGATCAGACGGACCATGGGACACTTCCTCATCTGGAGGATGACCAGTAGTTTAGATCAGACGGACCATGTGACACTTCCTCATCTGGAGGATGACCAGTAGTTTAGATCATAAGGACCATGAGACACTTCCTCATCTGGAGGATGACCAGTAGTTTAGATCATAAGGACCATGAGACACTTCCTCATCTGGAGGATGACCAGTAGTTTTGATCAGACGGACCATGAGACACTTCCTCATCTGGAGGATGACCAGTAGTTTAGATCAGACGGACCATGAGACACTTCCTCATCTGGAGGATGACCAGTAGTTTAGATCATAACGACCATGAGACACTTCCTCATCTGGAGGATGACCAGTAGTTTAGATCATAAGGACCATGAGACACTTCCTCATCTGGAGGATGACCAGTAGTTTAGATCAGACGGACCATGGGACACTTCCTCATCTGGAGGATGACCAGTAGTTTAGATCAGAGGGACCATGAGACACTTCCTCATCTGGAGGATGACCAGTAGTTTAGATCAGACGGACCATGAGACACTTCCTCATCTGGAGGATGACCAGTAGTTTAGATCAGACGGACCATGAGACACTTCCTCATCTGGAGGATGACCAGTAGTTTAGATCAGACGGACCATGAGACACTTCCTCATCTGGAGGATGACCAGTAGTTTAGATCAGACGGACCATGAGACACTTCCTCATCTGGAGGATGACCAGTAGTTTAGATCATACGGACCATGAGACACTTCCTCATCTGGAGGATGACCAGTAGTTTAGATCATAAGGACCATGAGACACTTCCTCATCTGGAGGATGACCAGTAGTTTAGATCAGACGGACCATGAGACACTTCCTCATCTGGAGGATGACCAGTAGTTTTGATCAGACGGACCATGAGACACTTCCTCATCTGGAGGATGACCAGTAGTTTAGATCATAAGGACCATGAGACACTTCCTCATCTGGAGGATGACCAGTAGTTTAGATCATAAGGACCATGTGACACTTCCTCATCTGGAGGATGACCAGTAGTTTAGATCAGACGGACCATGAGACACTTCCTCATCTGGAGGATGACCAGTAGTTTAGATCATAAGGACCATGAGACACTTCCTCATCTGGAGGATGACCAGTAGTTTAGATCATAAGGACCATGAGACACTTCCTCATCTGGAGGATGACCAGTAGTTTAGATCAGACGGACCATGAGACACTTCCTCATCTGGAGGATGACCAGTAGTTTAGATCATAAGGACCATGAGACACTTCCTCATCTGGAGGATGACCAGTAGTTTAGATCATAAGGACCATGAGACACTTCCTCATCTGGAGGATGACCAGTAGTTTAGATCAGACGGACCATGGGACACTTCCTCATCTGGAGGATGACCAGTAGTTTAGATCATAAGGACCATGTGACACCTCCTCATCTGGAGGATGACCAGTAGTTTAGATCATAAGGACCATGAGACACTTCCTCATCTGGAGGATGACCAGTAGTTTAGATCATAAGGACCATGAGACACTTCCTCATCTGGAGGATGACCAGTAGTTTAGATCAGAAGGACCATGAGACACTTCCTCATCTGGAGGATGACCAGTAGTTTTGATCAGACGGACCATGAGACACTTCCTCATCTGGAGGATGACCAGTAGTTTTGATCAGACGGACCATGAGACACTTCCTCATCTGGAGGATGACCAGTAGTTTAGATCAGACGGACCATGAGACACTTCCTCATCTGGAGGATGACCAGTAGTTTAGATCAGAAGGACCATGAGACACTTCCTCATCTGGAGGATGACCAGTAGTTTAGATCAGACGGACCATGAGACACTTCCTCATCTGGAGGATGACCAGTAGTTTAGATCAGACGGACCATGAGACACTTCCTCATCTGGAGGATGACCAGTAGTTTAGATCAGAAGGACCATGGGACACTTCCTCATCTGGAGGATGACCAGTAGTTTAGATCATAAGGACCATGAGACACTTCCTCATCTGGAGGATGACCAGTAGTTTAGATCATACGGACCATGAGACACTTCCTCATCTGGAGGATGACCAGTAGTTTAGATCATAAGGACCATGAGACACTTCCTCATCTGGAGGATGACCAGTAGTTTAGATCAGACGGACCATGGGACACTTCCTCATCTGGAGGATGACCAGTAGTTTAGATCAGACGGACCATGAGACACTTCCTCATCTGGAGGATGACCAGTAGTTTAGATCAGACGGACCATGAGACACTTCCTCATCTGGAGGATGACCAGTAGTTTAGATCATAAGGACCATGGGACACTTCCTCATCTGGAGGATGACCAGTAGTTTAGATCATAAGGACCATGAGACACTTCCTCATCTGGAGGATGACCAGTAGTTTAGATCATAAGGACCATGAGACACTTCCTCATCTGGAGGATGACCAGTAGTTTAGATCAGACGGACCATGAGACACTTCCTCATCTGGAGGATGACCAGTAGTTTAGATCAGACGGACCATGTGACACTTCCTCATCTGGAGGATGACCAGTAGTTTAGATCATAAGGACCATGTGACACTTCCTCATCTGGAGGATGACCAGTAGTTTAGATCATAAGGACCATGTGACACTTCCTCATCTGGAGGATGACCAGTAGTTTAGATCAGACGGACCATGAGACACTTCCTCATCTGGAGGATGACCAGTAGTTTAGATCAGACGGACCATGTGACACTTCCTCATCTGGAGGATGACCAGTAGTTTAGATCATAAGGACCATGTGACACTTCCTCATCTGGAGGATGACCAGTAGTTTAGATCATAAGGACCATGAGACACTTCCTCATCTGGAGGATGACCAGTAGTTTAGATCAGACGGACCATGGGACACTTCCTCATCTGGAGGATGACCAGTAGTTTAGATCATAAGGACCATGAGACACTTCCTCATCTGGAGGATGACCAGTAGTTTTGATCAGACGGACCATGAGACACTTCCTCATCTGGAGGATGACCAGTAGTTTTGATCAGACGGACCATGAGACACTTCCTCATCTGGAGGATGACCAGTAGTTTAGATCAGACGGACCATGAGACACTTCCTCATCTGGAGGATGACCAGTAGTTTAGATCATACGGACCATGAGACACTTCCTCATCTGGAGGATGACCAGTAGTTTAGATCATAAGGACCATGAGACACTTCCTCATCTGGAGGATGACCAGTAGTTTAGATCAGACGGACCATGGGACACTTCCTCATCTGGAGGATGACCAGTAGTTTAGATCAGAGGGACCATGAGACACTTCCTCATCTGGAGGATGACCAGTAGTTTAGATCAGACGGACCATGAGACACTTCCTCATCTGGAGGATGACCAGTAGTTTAGATCAGACGGACCATGAGACACTTCCTCATCTGGAGGATGACCAGTAGTTTAGATCAGACGGACCATGAGACACTTCCTCATCTGGAGGATGACCAGTAGTTTAGATCATATGGACCATGAGACACTTCCTCATCTGGAGGATGACCAGTAGTTTAGATCATAAGGACCATGAGACACTTCCTCATCTGGAGGATGACCAGTAGTTTAGATCAGACGGACCATGAGACACTTCCTCATCTGGAGGATGACCAGTAGTTTAGATCAGACGGACCATGAGACACTTCCTCATCTGGAGGATGACCAGTAGTTTAGATCATAAGGACCATGAGACACTTCCCTCATCTGGAGGATGACCAGTAGTTTAGATCAGACGGACCATGAGACACTTCCTCATCTGGAGGATGACCAGTAGTTTAGATCATAAGGACCATGAGACACTTCCCTCATCTGGAGGATGACCAGTAGTTTAGATCATAAGGACCATGAGACACTTCCTCATCTGGAGGATGACCAGTAGTTTAGATCAGACGGACCATGAGACACTTCCTCATCTGGAGGATGACCAGTAGTTTAGATCATAAGGACCATGAGACACTTCCTCATCTGGAGGATGACCAGTAGTTTAGATCATAAGGACCATGAGACACTTCCTCATCTGGAGGATGACCAGTAGTTTAGATCAGACGGACCATGGGACACTTCCTCATCTGGAGGATGACCAGTAGTTTAGATCATAAGGACCATGTGACACTTCCTCATCTGGAGGATGACCAGTAGTTTAGATCATAAGGACCATGAGACACTTCCTCATCTGGAGGATGACCAGTAGTTTAGATCAGACGGACCATGGGACACTTCCTCATCTGGAGGATGACCAGTAGTTTAGATCATAAGGACCATGAGACACTTCCTCATCTGGAGGATGACCAGTAGTTTTGATCAGACGGACCATGAGACACTTCCTCATCTGGAGGATGACCAGTAGTTTTGATCAGACGGACCATGAGACACTTCCTCATCTGGAGGATGACCAGTAGTTTAGATCAGACGGACCATGAGACACTTCCTCATCTGGAGGATGACCAGTAGTTTAGATCATAAGGACCATGAGACACTTCCTCATCTGGAGGATGACCAGTAGTTTAGATCATAAGGACCATGAGACACTTCCTCATCTGGAGGATGACCAGTAGTTTAGATCAGACGGACCATGGGACACTTCCTCATCTGGAGGATGACCAGTAGTTTAGATCAGAGGGACCATGAGACACTTCCTCATCTGGAGGATGACCAGTAGTTTAGATCAGACGGACCATGAGACACTTCCTCATCTGGAGGATGACCAGTAGTTTAGATCAGACGGACCATGAGACACTTCCTCATCTGGAGGATGACCAGTAGTTTAGATCAGACGGACCATGAGACACTTCCTCATCTGGAGGATGACCTGTAGTTTAGATCATAAGGACCATGAGACACTTCCTCATCTGGAGGATGACCAGTAGTTTAGATCATAAGGACCATGAGACACTTCCTCATCTGGAGGATGACCAGTAGTTTAGATCAGACGGACCATGAGACACTTCCTCATCTGGAGGATGACCAGTAGTTTAGATCAGACGGACCATGAGACACTTCCTCATCTGGAGGATGACCAGTAGTTTAGATCATAAGGACCATGAGACACTTCCTCATCTGGAGGATGACCAGTAGTTTAGATCAGACGGACCATGAGACACTTCCTCATCTGGAGGATGACCAGTAGTTTAGATCATAAGGACCATGAGACACTTCCTCATCTGGAGGATGACCAGTAGTTTAGATCATAAGGACCATGAGACACTTCCTCATCTGGAGGATGACCAGTAGTTTAGATCAGACGGACCATGAGACACTTCCTCATCTGGAGGATGACCAGTAGTTTAGATCATAAGGACCATGAGACACTTCCTCATCTGGAGGATGACCAGTAGTTTAGATCATAAGGACCATGAGACACTTCCTCATCTGGAGGATGACCAGTAGTTTAGATCAGACGGACCATGGGACACTTCCTCATCTGGAGGATGACCAGTAGTTTAGATCATAAGGACCATGTGACACTTCCTCATCTGGAGGATGACCAGTAGTTTAGATCATAAGGACCATGTGACACTTCCTCATCTGGAGGATGACCAGTAGTTTAGATCAGACGGACCATGAGACACTTCCTCATCTGGAGGATGACCAGTAGTTTAGATCAGACGGACCATGAGACACTTCCTCATCTGGAGGATGACCAGTAGTTTAGATCAGACGGACCATGGGACACTTCCTCATCTGGAGGATGACCAGTAGTTTAGATCAGACGGACCATGTGACACTTCCTCATCTGGAGGATGACCAGTAGTTTAGATCAGACGGACCATGTGACACTTCCTCATCTGGAGGATGACCAGTAGTTTAGATCATAAGGACCATGAGACACTTCCTCATCTGGAGGATGACCAGTAGTTTAGATCAGACGGACCATGGGACACTTCCTCATCTGGAGGATGACCAGTAGTTTAGATCAGACGGACCATGAGACACTTCCTCATCTGGAGGATGACCAGTAGTTTAGATCAGACGGACCATGGGACACTTCCTCATCTGGAGGATGACCAGTAGTTTAGATCAGACGGACCATGAGACACTTCCTCATCTGGAGGATGACCAGTAGTTTAGATCAGACGGACCATGGGACACTTCCTCATCTGGAGGATGACCAGTAGTTTAGATCATAAGGACCATGAGACACTTCCTCATCTGGAGGATGACCAGTAGTTTAGATCATAAGGACCATGAGACACTTCCTCATCTGGAGGATGACCAGTAGTTTAGATCAGACGGACCATGAGACACTTCCTCATCTGGAGGATGACCAGTAGTTTAGATCAGACGGACCATGAGACACTTCCTCATCTGGAGGATGACCAGTAGTTTAGATCATAAGGACCATGTGACACTTCCTCATCTGGAGGATGACCAGTAGTTTAGATCATAAGGACCATGGGACACTTCCTCATCTGGAGGATGACCAGTAGTTTAGATCAGACGGACCATGAGACACTTCCTCATCTGGAGGATGACCAGTAGTTTAGATCAGACGGACCATGAGACACTTCCTCATCTGGAGGATGACCAGTAGTTTAGATCAGACGGACCATGGGACACTTCCTCATCTGGAGGATGACCAGTAGTTTAGATCAGACGGACCATGAGACACTTCCTCATCTGGAGGATGACCAGTAGTTTAGATCAGACGGACCATGGGACACTTCCTCATCTGGAGGATGACCAGTAGTTTAGATCATAAGGACCATGAGACACTTCCTCATCTGGAGGATGACCAGTAGTTTAGATCATAAGGACCATGAGACACTTCCTCATCTGGAGGATGACCAGTAGTTTAGATCATAAGGACCATGGGACACTTCCTCATCTGGAGGATGACCAGTAGTTTAGATCATAAGGACCATGGGACACTTCCTCATCTGGAGGATGACCAGTAGTTTAGATCATAAGGACCATGAGACACTTCCTCATCTGGAGGATGACCAGTAGTTTAGATCAGACGGACCATGGGACACTTCCTCATCTGGAGGATGACCAGTAGTTTAGATCAGACGGACCATGAGACACTTCCTCATCTGGAGGATGACCAGTAGTTTAGATCAGACGGACCATGGGACACTTCCTCATCTGGAGGATGACCAGTAGTTTAGATCATAAGGACCATGAGACACTTCCTCATCTGGAGGATGACCAGTAGTTTAGATCATAAGGACCATGAGACACTTCCTCATCTGGAGGATGACCAGTAGTTTAGATCAGACGGACCTTATCGGAAAGGACCAAAATAGAACCATTGCAGCAAGCGAAGGAGACCTTTAACTGTGTGACAAAGTGTCTGACCTTCCCTCCTCCTCATTTAGTTATTTTTTAAAACATTTAAGTCATTTAGCAGACGCTCTTATCCTCCTCACCTCATCAATGAGTTTCCGGGCATTAGCAGTGGTGTAGTCCCCAGCGAAGAACACAAACAGACAGGACTCGTCACTGTCCTTGCGTCTGCCTCCTTTGGTCATGGGCACGATGCTGCGGGATGCCTCAGCTGAGACCCGGACTGATTTAAACTCTGACTCCGGATCAGGGGCTGGGACATGGTCCAGCACCACAGTATCCTCAGGCAGCAGGCTCCAGTTGGTCTCCCCTGAGACAGGCGTGAAGTCATGGACGTTGCTCCAGTTGTTGTTGAAGATGCTGAGGCCTGCGTCCTTGAAGTGGAAGGCCAGCTCCGGGTAGTAGTACTGGAAGCAGCCGAACTTCATCCCCGTGGACGCCTCGATGATGGGCTGGGTGGCGCAACACAGGAACACCTCCATCTTCTTACAGTCCCTGGTCCTGAACTGCTGGCAGGCCACCACACACTTGATATCCTTACAGTCCCTGAAGAACACACTGCCCTTCACTGGCCCCATAACGATGCAGCAGTTGGTGCAGTCGTCGATGGTGATGGTGGCGGAGTGGTCAAACACGAAGATGTTGCAGTTCTCACAGTCCTGGATGACAAACTGCTGTCCGTTCAGCTTGCCTGGCAGACGGCCCACCGTGGCATCCTTCAGCCCTGTTAGCATGAAGTCCTTAGGGTCAACCTGCAAAGAGACAGACAATAGTTCAGACGATACAAATACAGTGGGGGAAAAAAGTATTTAGTCAGCCACCAATTGTGCAAGTTCTCCCATTTAAAAAGATGAGAGAGGCCTGTAATTTTCATCATATGTACACGTCAACTATGACAGACAAAATGAGAAAAAAAATATCCAGATAATCACATTGTAGGATTTTTTTATATGAATTTATTTGCAAATTATGGTGGAAAATAAGTATTTGTTCAATAACAAAAAAGTTTCTCAATACTTTGTTATATACCCTTTGTTGGCAATGACACAGGTCAAACGTTTTCTGTAAGTCTTCACAAGGTTTTCACACACTGTTGCTGGTATTTTGGCCCATTCCTCCATGCAGATCTCCTCTAGAGCAGTGATGTTTTGGGGCTGTCGCTGGGCAACACGGACTTTCAACTCCCTCCAAAGATTTTCTATGGGGTTGAGATCTGGAGACTGGCTAGGCCACTCCAGGACCTTGAAATGCTTCTTACGAAGCCACTCCTTCGTTGCCCGGGCGGTGTGTTTGGGATCATTGTCATGCTGAAAGACCCAGCCACGTTTCATCTTCAATGCCCTTGCTGATGGAAAGAGGTTTTCACTCAAAATCTCACGATACATGGCCCCATTCATTCTTTCCTTTACACGGATCAGTCGTCCTGGTCCCTTTGCAGAAAAAACAGCCCCAAAGCATGATGTTTCCACCCCCATGCTTCACAGTAGGTATGGTGTTCTTTGGATGCAACTCAGCATTCTTTGTCCTCCAAACACGACGAGTTGAGTTTTTACCAAAACGTTCTATTTTGGTTTCATCTGACCATATGACATTCTCCCAATCCTCTTCTGGATCATCCAAATGCACTCTAGCAAACTTCAGACGGGCCTGGACATGTACTGGCTTAAGCAGGGGGACACGTCTGGCACTGCAGGATTTGAGTACCTGGCGGCGTAGTGTGTTACTGATGGTAGGCTTTGTTACTTTGGTCCCAGCTCTCTGCAGGTCATTCACTAGGTCCCCCTGTGTGGTTCTGGGATTTTTGCTCACCGTTCTTGTGATCATTTTGACCCCACGGGGTGAGATCTTGCGTGGAGCCCCAGATCGAGGGAGATTATCAGTGGTCTTGTATGTCTTCCATTTCCTAATAATTGCTCCCACAGTTGATTTCTTCAAACCAAGCTGCTTACCTATTGCAGATTCAGTCTTCCCAGCCTGGTGCAGGTCTACAATTTTGTTTCTGGTGTCCTTTGACAGCTCTTTGGTCTTGGCCATAGTGGAGTTTGGAGTGTGACTGTTTGAGGTTGTGGACAGGTGTCTTTTATACTGATAACAAGTTCAAACAGGTGCCATTAATACAGGTAACGAGTGGAGGACAGAGGAGCCTCTTAAAGAAGAAGTTACAGGTCTGTGAGAGCCAGAAATCTTGCTTGTTTGTAGGTGACCAAATACTTATTTTCCACCATAATTTGCAAATAAATTCATTAAAAATCCCACAATGTGATTTTCTGGAGAAAAAAAATCTCAGACCTATGATGAAAATTACAGGCCTCTCTCATCTTCTTAAGTGGGAGAACTTGCACAATTGGTGGCTGACTAAATACTTTTTCCCCCACTGTAGGTAGTGGTAAAGTGACTATGCATAGATAATAAACAGAGAGTAGCAGCAGCGTAAAAGAGGGGGTGGGGTGGGGTTGGGGGGACAATGCAAATAGTCCAGGTAGCCTGGAATTGGTGGCTGACTAAATACTTTTTTCCCCCACTGTATGTCCATAATAAAGCGCTGCTCTGCCTTCTTAACAGCACTATCAACAAGGCAGGTCCTACAGGCCCTAGTTTTGTCACACCTGGACTACTGTTCAGTCGTGTGGTCAGGTGCCACAAAAACAGACTTAGGAAAATTGCAATTGGCTCAGAACAGGGCAGCACGGCTGGCCCTTGGATGTACACAGAGAGCTAATATTAATAATATGCATGTCAAATCTCTCCTGGCTCAAAGTGGAGGAGAGATAGTGACTCCATCACTACTTGTATTTGTGAGAGGTATTGACATGTTGAAAGCACTGAGCTGTCTGTTTGAACTACTGGCTCACAGCTCGGACACCCATGCATACCCAACAAGACATGCCACCAGAGGTCTCTTCACAGTCCCCAAGTCCAGAACAGACTATGGGAGGTGCACAGTACTACATAGAGCCATGACTACATGGAACTCTATTCCACATCAAGTAACTGATGCAAGCAGTAAAATTTGATTTAAAAAAAAAAACAGATAAAAAAACACCTTATGGAACAGCGGGGACTATGAAGCAACACAAACATAGGCACAGACACACACATGATAACATACGCACTATACACACACGTACACATAGATTTTGTGTTGTAGATATGTGGTAGTGGTGGAGTAGGGGCCTGAGGGCACACAGTGTGTCGTGAAATCTGTGAATGTATTGTAATGTTACAAAAATTATATGAACTGCCTTAATTTTGCTGGACCCCAGGAAGAGGGGTATATATATATATATCGTATTAGGCCTGTGTTGCTTTTGGGTGAGCAAAAAAATAGTGACTATATCAGTTATTGAACCCCGGCCAATTAATCACTAGTCAGATGCGCTAACCTCAACCCTAGTAGACATACGTTTTAATAAACCCCCTTAACGTATCATATTGGGTGTAAACAGCCTCGGAATAGAAAAGACAAGGGTAAATCTTCCTGCCCGCCAATAAATTACATCATGCAATCCGCGGTTAACACATTTACGAGGAAGGCAGAGTGCTCGCTGCCACGGGGCTTGTTGAGTTGGCTACTTTTGCGAGAAGGCAGAGCGGGTCGATGCTGCTTGATGAATTTGACAATGAATGTACTTGGGAAATACGTTTTTGTCAATCAGATGTGACTGAATTAATGTTTAGGCTTATGATAATCGTTATTGTAATGAAGTATAATTTCAAAACATGAGCATAAAAACAGGTAATAATAAACATGAATCATCATTATATTACTTCACAGTAATGTGTTAAATGCTTTTTCAGTCGTTCCTCTTGCGTTAGCAGTGTGGAAAGGGACAGTAAAAAGCGTGTGCAGGAGTTTTCCTGTGAGGGGTAGTGGTGGTGTATCCAGGGAAAAAAATAAACTAAGCTTCTGAAATGTCATTCGTGGTCTTATGCTGCCATCTATTGGAATTATTTAGCAACTGCAGTAGTACTGAATAAAGTGTATATCCTTCCTAAAGTAGTAATTGCTCAGAATTGCTAAATATACAATTTTCTAGTACATTTTATCACTTACAACTATAAAATAACAATTTATAGCATAACAAACAATGAAATTGACAAACACCTTACATTTAGTTAATTCAGTGAAGATCTGTGAATAATGAAAAGTTAATAAGTTATTGCCACACTTTCACAGAGGCCTAGTTTACATTTACGTCATTTAACAGACGCTCTTATCCAGAGCGACTACGGCAAGTGCCTTGCTCAAGGGGCTCCCGAGTGGCGCAGTGGTCTAACCCACTGCATCACAGTGCTAGCTGTGCCACTAGAGATCCATGGGGCGGCGCCCACAACCCCGGCCGCGACCGGGAGACCCATGGGGCGGCGCACAATTGGCCCAGCGTCGTCCAGGGTAGGGGAGGGAATGGCCGGCAGGGATGTAGCTCAGTTGGTAGAGCATGGTGTTTGCGACGCCAGGGTTGTGGGTTCGATTCCCATGGGGGGCCAGTATGAAAAATATAAAAATAATGTATGCACTAACTGTAAGTCGCTCTGGACAAGAGCGTCTGCTAAATGACTAAAATGTAATGTAAATGTACATAACAGATATTTCACCTAGTTGGTTCGGGGATTCGAACCAGCCAACTTTCGGTTACTGCCCAATGCTCTTAACTGCTAGATTAGAAACCACAAAATGTTCAACACATAAAGGCAAATGGTCGTAGATAAATGGTAAGCTGGTTAAATAAAAAGACTGCTCTTATAACTTTCAGACTGCCATTGTTTTGGGGAAATAGGGACGTCTGTCTATTTCGCCAAATATCTCAAAATGTATGCATTTTAATGGTTTGAAGTTCTACACCATTTTAAAATCAGGATAACCTATTATTTCTAATGATGTAAGTTTGGGCAGCGTACAATGCTGTGACCAATTACTGGTAGTTAAAACGTCAACAAATAAAATGATACTCCTGGAAGTCTGAGGTCGTCCCGTTGTTTCCTACAGGGGAAATATAGGTGTCTGTTTATTTCACAACATATCTCGCAATGTGTATACTTTGATTACTTCAAGTCAAACACAATTTTAAATCAGGATAATCTCCTCTTTCTAATGATGTAAGGCTGGGCAGTGTACTCAGTTGTCATCAAAAGCTAGCATTTAAAATGTAAAAAAAGTATACATTATTGTCGGAACTCTGAGGCTGCCCCATTGTTTCCCTATGGGAAAATTCTACACGGACATGTATGTCTATTTTGCCAAATATTTCACGATGTGTATATTTAGATTTTTTCAAGTCGGACACCATTTTAATCATGAGAATCTCCTCTTTCTAATTATGTAAGGCTGGGCAGCATACTCTGCTGTCATCGATCACTAGACCCGAAATAGTCAGAAGTTGCAATTTTTTCCCCTACTTCCTCGTTATGCAGACATAAGCACACTTGAGGTGCGGATGTTTACTTTCTACACGAGTTGTTCTTTTTCAGTTTCGTCCTAAGAACAGATTGTAGTGGTAAAATAAAAAGGTATACATTTGTTGGTGCCATTTAGGGAACATGGACTTCTAAGGATCATTCCAGTCAGAAGAGGTTCAGCGAAGATTCGTTTCAATTCATTTGCTATGGCCTCCCGCTAGTGTTCCAGCTCAACCAACGTTCTTTGACCGTTTTTCAGCAGCTAGTCTCATTTACATTTACAGGCCATGCATCCTCACCGCTAGTCTCCCTGGCCATGCATGCATCCTCACCGCTAGTCTCCAGAGGTGGGACAAAGTCATTGTTATGCAAGTCACAAGTAAGTCTCAAGTCTTTGCCCTCGAGTCCCGAGTCAAGTCGAGTCAAAGATGAGGCAAGTCCCAAGTCGAGTCAAAAGTCAAAGCCATCAAGTCTCAAGTCGAGTCCAAAGTCCTACATTTTAGTTTCGAGTCATTTCAAGTCCTCTTAGCAAGCCTTTGCAAGTCATTACAAGTCCTCGTAGCAAGTCTTCTCGGGTCATAAGGCGCAAGTCCAAGTCAAGTCACGAGTCATTGATGTTAAAGTCCAAGTCGAGTTGCAAGTCTTTGTACATTTTGTCGAGTCGAGTCTGAAGTCATCAAATTCATGACTCGAGTCTGACTCGAGTCCAAGTCACATGACTCGAGTCCACACCTCTGCTAGTCTCCCTGGCCATGCATGCATCCTCACCGCTAGTCTCCCTGGCCATGCATGCATCCTCACCGCTGGTCTCCCTGGCCATGCATGCATCCTCACCGCTAGTCTCCCTGGCCATGCATGCATCCTCACCGCTGGTCTCCCTGGCCATGCATGCATCCTCACCGCTAGTCTCCCTGGCCATGCATACATCCTCACCGCTAGTCTCCCTGGCCATGCATGCATCCTCACCGCTGGTCTCCCTGGCCATGCATGCATCCTCACCGCTGGTCTCCCTGGCCATGCATGCATCCTCACCGCTAGTCTCCCTGGCCATGCATGCATCCTCACCGCTAGTCTCGCTGGCCATGCATGCATCCTCTCCATACCTTTTCACGTTTGTCCCAGCTGTATTGTTTAGGTGGATCCTCCGTTGCCTTGCTGCTGAGGGAAATGTTGTTGGCGTTGCTACTGCTGTTCCTCTTCTCTTCCACCGTCGTCGGAGTAGGCTCCTTTTCGGGTGATTTTCTCTTTGATTTTTTGGAGAACCAGCAACCCATTTTGTCCTATTAACAATAAACAAATCAAAAGTGTATAGTAAAATATGATAAGAGTCTGTCCCCAGAAGATATCTCGCCTACTTTGTATAAAATGTACAGGTATTTCGGTCTTCTTTCCTCCTCGTTTTCGGGCTTCCTATCACACACTCGTAAACCTGTCTTTAGGTTGAGCTTTCCTTTTCCTTATACAGTTCAACAGCCAATCAATACTTTGCAATCCGTTACTTAGTAACAGCGAATCACAGGACAACAACAGTCTGTGAGGGGACAACATGGACAATATCAGCCAATCAAACAGTGTTCTGCATTTTGGGAGCTGGGCGTTGTCCGTAGCGGCGCTCAGTGTGCAGGGTGGTAAACAGTGAGGGGTTTCGATTATCTGGCCCGGATTACCCCCGGTGAGAGGGGTTTAAATCGGTGAAAAGTGATTGCATTCGTTTTGGAACCGGCTGCCTCCCTTCAAAGCCCACGACGAAATCAGATCAAAACTAAAGTGACGTGGCCTAGGATAGATTAGCACGTGGAGGAATGACTACAATCCTGTGTTTTCACATGCAACAGTGATTGCGTTTGATAATTACGCTTTATCTGCCTTCCCAATGAAAACTAGTTGAACAATTTGAACATATGTTTTATGGAAAATATTAATTGTATGTTTCTGAACTATGCACCATGCTGCCTTGTTGACAACATGACTGAGTGGCGCAGAATATTGTTTGATATTTTCTTTTCTTTTTTTTCCACCTTTATTTAACCAGGAAGCCAGTTGAGAACAAGTTCTCATTTACAACTGCGACCTGGCCAAGATAAAGCAAAGCAGTGCGATAAAAACAACAACACAGAGAGATATGAGAAGAACCCTCTTCCCTCACCGTTTCTTTCTGTCACGTCACGGGCCATAGACCGGTGCACCGCGGCTCAGGTTAATAGAACTCCGTCAATGTTGCGGCGGCAGGTAGTTTAGTGGTTAAGAGCGTTGTGCCAGTCACCGAAAGGTCGCTGGTTCTAATCCCTGAGCCGACAAGGTGAAAAATCTGTCAATGTGCCCTTGAGCAAGACACTTAACCCTAAATTCTGGATAAAAGCGTCTGCTAAAATGTATGTAAATCACTGGTGATAAAACATTCGTCCAAATATGGTTCATGCTATAAAGTAAAACTTTATTGTTATGTCGGATTTTGACACTTGATGATGCAGATGATGCATCAGGCATGCAGTCAATTGACGGTACTGCAGCCTAGCGTGGAACCCCGTATTATCTTCAACAGTGTTGTGATTACCGCAGCCTAACGTGGAACCCCGTATTATCTTCAACAGTGTTGTGATTACCGCAGCCTAGCGTGGAACCCCGTATTATCTTCAACAGTGTTGTGATTACCGCAGCCTAGCGTGGAACCCCGTATTATCTTCAACAGTGTTGTGACTACCGCAGCCTAGCGTGGAACCCCGTATTATCTTCAACAGTGTTGTGATTACCGCAGCCTAGCGTGGAACCCCGTATTATCTTCAACAGTGTTGTGATTACCGCAGCCTAACGTGGAACCCCGTATTATCTTCAACAGTGTTGTGATTACCGCAGCCTAGCGTGGAACCCCGTATTATCTTCAACAGTGTTGTGATTACCGCAGCCTAACGTGGAACCCCGTATTATCTTCAACAGTGTTGTGATTACCGCAGCCTAGCGTGGAACCCCGTATTATCTTCAACAGTGTTGTGATTACCGCAGCCTAGCGTGGAACCCCGTATTATCTTCAACAGTGTTGTGATTACCGCAGCCTAGCGTGGAACCCCGTATTATATATTTACCTTCAACAGTGTTATCTTGTTTTGTGATTACTGTAGCCTGCTATCACACAAGGAATGTTCTTTCTTGACGTACTGTACCTGGGTGAGACTGAAAATTATCTGGTGGATCATTTATAGTATAACTTTATTTGTGTGTCAAACAAAACAACATGCTTGTTAGCTAACAATTTAAGCTACTAGTCCAATCTAATTATAGTCTGCTGCCGTTATCTATTTCTACAGACCCACTGTAACATAACATGATTGGCCATGCGGCTGCTTCTGAACAAAGGTGTATAACCACATAGCTTTTGGACCTTTTATCATCACGATAAAACAAACGTTTATTCATGCTCCTGTCACAGGCAACTAGCCCATTCTGTCTATCTGAACATTTCACATTATCATTTGGTATGGAGGCCTATTTGAGATTCACAAGAGAACAAACAGGCTTGCAGCATGTCTCTGACACCTGCTGCATTGTGTCTGCTACCACGTGTTCTGGATACGACCACACTTACAGTTATTTTTATCACTTTGGTACTACTTTCACAAGTATGTGGTAAAATTTCACAACTCAAAACTCAAAACAGATCATCTAAATGGCTGTTTTTTCAAAACTTTAAGCACATTTTCAATTGACTAAGTACAACAAACAAAATCACACAATAACTTTTTCACCAAATCTAATCAGTGTTTCATCTAGAAATACCTTTCATATAAAGTAATTGCCTTTCACAATGCAATGCTCACAATACTTTTCATATGATTCTCTTCTCATTTGTTTAAATACATTTGACCATCACTTAATCCAACTGCGCTTAATGGTAAATCACTTAACCGTTTGGTAAACCTATAGATTTTTAACTGGTTTGTCTACTATATAAGGATTTTGAGAACTACAGAAATAAAATGTGTGTTTGTAAAGTATAAACATCTAAATTACATGTATGATACATGATAACCATACATAATGACTACTAGTTATTGCCAATTGATTTCACATTGTTGTAACCACAATTGGTCACCATATATTCAATCTCTCCCTATCCCAGTCTGCTGTCCCCACATGCTTCAAGATGGCCACCATTGTTCCTGTACCCAAGAAAGCAAAGGTAACTGAACTAAATGACTATCGCCCCGTAGCACTCACTTCTGTCATCATGAAGTGCTTTGAGAGGCTAGTCAAGGATCATATCACCTCTACCTTACCTGTCACCCTAGACCCACTTCAATTTGCTTACCGCCCCAATAGATCCACAGACGACGCAATCGCCATCACACTGCACACTGCCCTATCCCATCTGGACAAGAGGAATACCTATGTAAGAATGCTGTTCATTGACTATAGCTCAGCATTCAACACCATAGTACCCTCCAAGCTCATCATTAAGTTTGGGGCCCTGGGTCTGAACCCCGCCCTGTGCAACTGGTGGTGAAGGCTGACCCCAGGTGGTGAAGGTAGGAAACAACACCTCTATTTAGCTGATCCTCAACACAGGGGCCCCACAAGGGTGCGTGCTCAGCCCCCTCCTGTACTCCCTGTTCACCCATGACTACGTGGCCAAGCACGGCTCCAACTCAATCATCAAGTTTGCAGACGACACAACAGTAGTAGGCCTGATTACCAACAATGACGAGACAGCCTACAGGGAGGAGGTGAGGGCCCTGGCAGAGTGGGGCCAGGAAAATAACCTCTCCCTCAACATCAACAAAACGAAGGAGCTGATCGTGGACTTCAGGAAACAGCAGAGGGTGCACCCCCCTATCCACATCGACGGGACCGCAGTGGAGAAGGTGGCACGCTTCAAGTTCCTTGGCGTACACATCACCGACAAACTGAAATGGTCCACCCACACAGACAGTGTGGTGAAGAAGGCACAACAGCGCCTCTTCAACCTCAGGAGGCTGAAGAAATTCGCCTTGGCCCTAAGACCCTCACAAACATTTACAGATGCACAATTGAGAGCATCCTGTCGGGCTGTATCACCGCCTGGTACGGCAACTGCACTGCCCGCAACCGCAGGGCTCTCCAGAGGGTGGTGCGGTCTGCCCAACGCATCACCGGGGGAACACTACCTGCCCCCGGTGATGCGTACAGCACCCGATGTCACAGGAAGGCCAAAAAGATCATGAAGGACATCAACCACCCGAGCCATGGTCTGTTCACCCCACTACCATCCAGAAGGCGAGGTCAGTACAGGTGCATCAAAGCTGGGACCGAGAGACTGAAAAACAGCATCTATCTCAAGGCCATCAGACTGTTAAATAGCCATCACTAGCCGGCTACCACACGGCTACTCAACCCTGCACCTTAGAGGCTGCTGCCCTATGTACATAGACATGGAATCACTAGTCACTTTAATAATGGAACATCAGTCACTTTAATAATGTTTACATAGCACTTTACTCATCTCATATGTATATACTGTATTCTATTCTACTGTATTTTAGTCAATGCCACTTCGACATTGCTCATCCTAATATTGATATATTTCTTAATTCCATTCTTTTACTTTTAGATGTGTGTATTGTTGTGAATTGTTAGATACTACTGCACTGTTGGAGCTAGGAACACCAGCATTTCGCTACACCCACAATAACATCTGCTAAATATGTGAATGTGACCAATAAAATTTGATTTGATTTGGTCCTCTGTAGCTCAGCTGGTAGAGCACGGCGCTTGTAACGCCAAGGTAGTGGGTTCGATCCCCGGGACCACCCATACACAAAAATGTATGCACGCATGACTGTAAGTCGCTTTGGATAAAAGCGTCTGCTAAATGGCATATTATTATTATTATTATTAAAGGGGGTGTGTGAACACTTGCAATTTCTTTCAACATGGAGCAGGGGAAAGGAAGAAATCAAAGAGCTTGTGGTCATGGGCCCCGTCAAGGAGGTGGTCATGGGCCCCGTCAAGGAGGTGGACATGGGCCCCGTCAAGGAGGTGGACAAGGGCCCCAACAAGGAGGTGGACATGGGCCCCGTCAAGGAGGTGGACAAGGGCCCCGTCAAGGAGGTGGACAAGGGCCCCGTCAAGGAGGTGGACAAGGGCCCCGTCAAGGAGGTGGACATGGGCCCCGTCAAGGAGGTGGACAAGGGCCCCGTCAAGGAGGTGGTCATGGGCCCCGTCAAGGAGGTGGTCATGGGCCCCGTCAAGGAGGTGGTCATGGGCCCCATCAAGGAGGTGGACAAGGGCCCCGTCAAGGAGGTGGACAAGGGCCCCGTCAAGGAGGTGGACAAGGGCCCCGTCAAGGAGGTGGACATGGGCCCCGTCAAGGAGGTGGACATGGGTCCCGTCAAGGAGGTGGACAAGGGCCCCGTCAAGGAGGTGGACAAGGGCCCCGTCAAGGAGGTGGACAAGGGCCCCGTCAAGGAGGTGGACATGGGCCCCGTCAAGGAGGTGGTCATGGGCCCCGTCAAGGAGGTGGACAAGGGCCCCGTCAAGGAGGTGGACATGGGCCCCGTCAAGGAGGTGGACAAGGGCCCCATCAAGGAGGTGGACATGGGCCCCGTCAAGGAGGTGGACATGGGCCCCGTCAAGGAGGTGGACATCAGAGAGAGGGAGACAGACGTCAGGGAACTGTTGTGTCTAATGAAGTCCAGGCCATCGTCGTTGACCATGTGGTAAACAGAGGCCTTACCATGGCAGAAGCTGACAGATTAGTTCACCCCAATCTGAAAAGATCAACTGTCAATTCGATCATGACAACATTTCGCCAAGAAAACCGGTAAGGCTGCAGGACATGCACTATGCTTTACCATTACATTTACAGTAAATGACATATTGTAATGGATGTATATTCACAAAATATGTTACAGTATTCTTACAGTATGATCTATTGACAGTATACTCTGTTCTACCCTCAGAATTGACAGAAGACCCCATGGTGGTGGCTGTGTACAAACATACTTTGGTTAGTTCAACCAACTTCTCACACACCACAATGGTGGTCCTCTGTAGCTCAGCTGGTAGAGCATGGCGCTAAATGCATCTGCTGAATGGCATATTATATGTTATATTATATTTTAATGCTAATCAAATTTTATTTGTCACTGTCGTAGAAAATTGTACTTATTCTTAATAAAAAACCTAAGTGTTTCCAGAGTTTTTGTAGAATTAAGATAGACTTTATTGCAATTTAGATAAAGCCGAGGTGGTCTGCAGAGCATCTGATTTTCCAGCTCTCAGTTTATAGAGTCATTTTACATACATTTTAGCTTAATCCCTCCCTCGTTGGTTCCCCCGCCACTGTCTCCAAATCTCCATCTTTTGACCAGGCTCCGCCCACTCTCTTAATTTATGATAGTGGTGAATTCTGACTCCTCCTATGTATGCAGATTTGAAAAGAATAGTGGCAGGACCAAGCTTTCTCATGCAATAAATAACAGTCAGGAGAAGCCTTGAGGTTAGGGAGGCACACTCCTGCAGTCTGTCCCAGTTCACCAGTTTCAGAGATAGGCCCCCTCTCTGCACACACAGTCTCCAGACACGAATACATTTGCACATAAAACATCCCATCTAACCCATAACACATTATAAAACATATCAATCAATACTTAAATATGGTTTAAACATGCCATGTCCATAACCCATTCTCAACCATATACATTAAAGACATTCCTAACAGCCATCCTCCCTGGACCTTGAGCCATTATGGTTTCTTCTTGTGACTGTGTGTATGTGGCTATGTGTCTCAGGTCAGACTATGTGTCTCAGGTCAGACTATGTGTCTCAGGTCAGACTATGTGTCTCAGGTCAGACTATGTGTCTCAGGTCAGACTATGTGTCTCAGGTCAGACTATGTGTCTCAGGTCAGACTATGTGTCTCAGGTCAGACTATGTGTCTCAGGTCAGACTATGTGTCTCAGGTCAGACTATGTGTCTCAGGTCAGACTATGTGTCTCAGGTCAGACTATGTGTCTCAGGTCAGACTATGTGTCTCAGGTCAGACTATGTGTCTCAGGTCAGACTATGTGTCTCAGGTCAGACTATGTGTATCAGGTCAGACTATGTGTCTCAGGTCAGACTATGTGTCTCATGTCAGACTATGTGTCTCATGTCAGACTATGTGTCTCAGGTCAGACTATGTGTCTCAGGTCAGACTATGAGTCTCAGGTCAGACTATGTGTCTCAGGTCAGACTATGTGTCTCAGGTCAGACTATGTGTCTCAGGTCATAGCGCACAAACAAGTGATAACGTTAGTTCCGTTGCTACTCCCATCTCCACACAGCGGAGCCCTTGGATGATAGCAAAAGACAGGATGAACTGAAAACCTGTGGTCATTCTGAGGCTCTTTGTCCTGACCATGTGACCAGGTTACTCAGAAGCAAATGAGAAACAATACAGGCCTATACAGGTCTATCTGTTCCTGAAGTTTATCTCCATCCCATGTCCTTGACTACACACCCAGACCAGCTGCAGGGAGCTAGAGGGAACCATCCTTTCTCAGAAGCACAGCATTTTCTCTAAAGAAATGGTCTCTACTATTGCTAATCATATTATAATACATGTAATGGAAAAATACCTATAGAGCCATTTCATCATGGCTCTGTTTTAACCCTTTAATTGGTTCTTAATCCAAGGCATAAAAGGCATATAGGAGTTTCATTCTACAACATGCATAAATCATATAGTCGGTTTGTTATGTTGAGTAGTTAACCAAAAATTCCCCAAATCACATGCGCCGAATACAACAGGTGTAGACCTTACCGTGAAATGCTCACTTACAAGCCCTTAACCAACAATGCAGTTTTAAGAAAAATAAGAGTTAAGAAAATATTTACTAAATAAACTAAAGTTTTTTTTAAAAATACAATAACGAGGCTATATACAGGGGGTACCGGTACTGAGGCAATGTGCGGGGGTACAGGTTAGTCCAGGTAATTGAGGTAATATGTACATG
The DNA here is from genome assembly GCF_020615455.1 of Coregonus clupeaformis. Classification (NCBI taxonomy): domain Eukaryota; kingdom Metazoa; phylum Chordata; class Actinopteri; order Salmoniformes; family Salmonidae; genus Coregonus; species Coregonus clupeaformis. The sequence continues at coordinate 954,394 of NW_025533483.1, read as the reverse complement.
TAGGTAGGGGTAAAGTGACTATGCATAGATAATAAACAGAGAGTAGCAGCAGCGTGAAAGAGGGGGTGGGGTGGGGTTGGGGGGACAATGCAAATAGTCCAGGTGGCCATTTGATTAGCTGTTCAGCAGTCTTATGGCTTGGGGATAGAAGCTGTTAAGGAGCCTTTTGGATCTAGACTTGGCACTCCGGTACCGCTTGCCGTGCAGTAGCAGAGAGAACAGTCTATGACTTGGGTGGCTGGAGTCATTGACAATTTTTAGGGCCTTCCTCTGACACCGCCTGGTATAGAGGTCCTGGATGGCAGGAAGCTTGGCCCCAGTGATGTACTGGGCCGTACGCACTACCCTCTGTAGTGCCTTGCGGTCGGAGGCCAAGCAGTTGCCATACCAGGCGGTGATGCAACCAGTCAGGATGCTCTCGATGGTGCAGCTGTAGAACTTTTTGGAAGGAAACTAGGCTTTAGGCTATGAATATTCTCTGCAAACAAAGTAAACAAAAGACCAATAAAGCAATCTGTCTACAGCTGTCCAGAACCAGGAGGAGGTCTATCTCCACCCAGCTGTCCAGAACCAGGAGGAGGTCTATCTCCACCCAGCTGTCCAGAACCAGGAGGAGGTCTATCTCCACCCAGCTGTCCAGAACCAGGAGGAGGTCTATCTCCATCTACAGCTGTCCAGAACCAGGAGGAGGTCTACTCCACCCAGCTGTCCAGAACCAGGAGGAGGTCTATCTCCACCCAGCTGTCCAGAACCAGGAGGAGGTCTATCTCCACCCAGCTGTCCAGAACCAGGAGGAGGTCTACTCCACCCAGCTGTCCAGAACCAGGAGGAGGTCTATCTCCACCCAGCTGTCCAGAACCAGGAGGAGGTCTATCTCCACCCAGCTGTCCAGAACCAGGAGGAGGTCTATCTCCACCCAGCTGTCCAGAACCAGGAGGAGGTCTATCTCCATGCAGCTGTCCAGGACAGTCTATCCTGAGTTCTAAATCCTAATTCTATGGTCTATCCTAGATTCTAGAATCATCAGTGTACTCTATACAGTGGCTTGCAAAAGTATTCACCCCTCTTGGGTCAAGGCACTGTATCTCCCTATCTAACGTCAAAGAGCTGTGTGGTTTGTGTTTAGACTGAGGAGGATCGTGAAGTAACCCCATTCCCCAACCAAACTGCAGCTTGTCTCCACCACCTGGAAAGAGAAAGTGCGTCAGTCTGAGCTGACTGCTTTTCCACCGGTGTAAGGCCTATAGTTCTCAAATGACTGCCTCGCCTGGTTCACCAACTACTTCTCAGATAGAGTTCAATGTGTCAAATCGGAGGGCCTGTTGTCTGGACCTATGGCAGTCTCTATGGGGGTGCCACAGGGTTCAATTCTTGGGCCGACTCTTTTCTCTGTGTATATCAATGATGTCGCTCTTGCTGCTGGTGACTCTCAGATCCACCTCTACGCAGACGACACCATTTTGTATACATCTGGCCCTTCATTGGACACTGTGTTAACAAACCTCCAAACGAGCTTCAATGCTATACAACACTCCTTCAGTAGCCTTAAACACTTGTAAAACTAAATGCATGCTCTTCAATCGAACGCTGCTGGCACCCGCCCACCCGACTAGAATCACTACTCTCGACGGGTCTGACCTAGAGTATGTTGACAACTATAAATACCTAGGTGTCTGGTTAGACTGTAAACTCTCCTTCCAGACTCACATTAAGAATCTCCAATCCAAAGTTAAATCTAGAATCGGCTTCCTATTTCGCAACAAAGCCTCCTTCACTCATGCTGCCAAACATGCCCTCGTAAAACTGACTATCCTACCGATCCTTGACTTCGGCGATGTCATTTACAAAATAGCCTCCAACACTCTACTCAGCAAATTGGATGTAGTCTATCCCAGTGCCATCCGTTTTGTCACCAAAGCCCCATACACTACCCACCACTGTGACCTGTACGCTCTTGTTGGCTGGTCCTCACTACATGTTCGTCGTCAAACCCACTGGCTCCAGGCCATCTATAAATCACTGCTAGGCAAATCCCCGCCTTATCTTAGCTCATTGGTCACCATAGCAACACCCACCCGTAGTCTGCGCTCCAGCAGGTATATCTCACTGGTCATCCCCAAAGCCAACACCTCCTTTGGCCGCCATTACTTCCAGTTCTCTGCTGCCAATGACTGGTCTGAAGCTGGAGACTCTTATCTCCCTCACTAACTTTAAGCATCAGTTGTCAGAGCACCTTACCGATCACTGCACCTGTACACAGCCCATCTGAAATTAGCCCACCCAACTACCTCATCCCCATATTGTTATTTATTTTGCTCATTTGCACCCCAGTATCTCTATTTGCACATAATCTCTTGCACATCTATCACTCCAGTGTTAATACTAATTGTAATTATTTTGCATTATAGCCTATTTATTGCCTTACCTCCATAACTTGCTACATTTGCACACACTGTATATATATTTTCTGTTGTATTTTTAACTTTATGTTTTGTTTTACCCCATATGTAACTCTGTGTTGTTGTTTTTATCGCACTGCTTTGCTTTATCTTGGCCAGGTCGCAGTTGTAAATGAGAACTTGTTCTCAACTGGCTTACCTGGTTAAATAAAGGTGAAATATATTTTTTTTTTAATAGTTCATGGGTACATTTATATTAGGTAACATCCAGACCAGAAAGTGAAAGAACAAGATACAGAAATACAATACAGCGATGATGCCGCTTACTTGAACGAACACACAGAACTACAGTAAAGTTAACTGAGGCACTCATTGGACTGGATACTTTGTTCCAGCTACCTACAGCCTTAACTGCTTATTCAGCCCGAAATCTAAATTTCCTGTTTTGCAACGTGGCGGAATTTAGTCGAACTGCAACACTAGGATTAGGCAGTTTTATAGGCTATAAAAAAAATGTGAAATCTAGTGAAAATATGTCTGGATTAAATTGAGTTTATCTGTTCTTCTCCCTATTAAACCCAGTGGTGATTTGGACTTTCATCCAAAGGGGACTCTACAACTTTAGCTGGAGAGTGTCCTCAGAAAGGTGTTCCTTTAAAACGGTGAACTACAGTTCAGGGTTTCTCTGCTCTAAGCTCTGTGTAATGAATACTCGGACAGAGTGGTAAGATCCAATCGCAGAATTGCGATGCTTTATTAGAGTACAGACAAGGGAATAGCTTAATCGTAGTCGGGCGGGCTGTGGTCAAAACCGAGCCAGGCAGAGACAGGCAGAGGTACCAAGGGAGCGGGCGTAGTCGTAGTCGAGGGCACAGGCACAGGGTCAGAGTACGGTAATCACTGGGATAAACAAGCAGAGGATTAAGCAATTCGGGGAGTCAAACAACAAGGCACAGGTCGGATACACGGGTAATCAAAAACAACAAACTCTCTCTCTCTCTCTGTACAAAACGCTTAGCAAGTCACAATGGAACAATACCTGCACTCGACTGAGCTTCTGAGCACACCTTATATCCTACCTAATTACTGACAGGTGTGCTCAGAACTCAGGTGAACCAGATCGAGTCTGATGACTCCCCCTCTCTGTAGATCGGGAAGTGTCAGACTCTGTCTAGACTCCAGCCAACCCCCGATCCCTCACAGTATCCCCCTCCCCAGGGCCGGCTCCTGACGGCCTTCTACCTCTACCGGGTGGTCTTCCTCTGGGTCGGGGTCCTGGATGATCTGGGTGTTCAGCGTGGAAAGTGGTCTTGAGAGCGGGATCCAGTATGTCCTTAGCAGGGACCCAGGACCGTTCCTCAGGTCCATATCCCTCCCAGTCCACAAGATATTCGATGCCCCCTCGTCTCCGTCTCGACTCCAGTATCTCGTGGACTGTATAGGTGGTGTCCTGTTCATCCTCCAAAGGTGGTGTAGTAGGTTGTTGAGCGATTGGGGGGTACATCGGGCTATAGTGGACAGGTTTCAACAGGGAGACGTGGAACGTAGGGTTTATCCTGTAGTGTCGGGGAAGTAACAGACGGTAGGTGACAGGGTTAATACGTCTCAGTATCTTAAAAGGCCCGATGTACCTGGGTTGAAGCTTCTTGCAGCTCCGTCGGAACCGCAGGTCCCGGGTAGACAGCCACACTCGTTGCCCGGGTTGATAAGTGGGAGTAGGTCTCCGGCGTCGGTCGGCGTAGGTCTTTTGCTGTTGTGAGGCCTGACTGAGATGTTGATGGGCCGTCTCCCAGACCTGCGCACTCCGACGGAACCACTCGTCCACCGCCGGTACCATCCCTGATGCGGCATCCCACGGGAACAGGGGTGGTTGATACCCTAGAACACACTGGAAGGGCGTTAGGCGTAGGGAGGTGTGAATGAGTGAGTTCTGAGCATACTCTACCCAAGGAAGGAATCGGCTCCACTCTTGCGGCTGCCGCGAACATTGTTGCCGTAGATATTTCCCAATTTCCTGGTTGAGCCGTTCTGTCTGCCCATTGGCCTGGGGATGATATCCGGAGGTTAGGCTAACCGAGATGCCTAAGCGTTCGCAGAAGGCCTTCCATACCCGGGATACAAACTGGGGTCCCCGGTCGGAAACAATATCCTCCGGGACACCAAACTGCCGGAACACCTGGTTAAACATAGTCTCAGCCATCTGAGTGGCGTTAGGTAAACGGGTCATGGGTACTAACCGGCACATCTTGGAGAAACGATCGATGACCACGAGAATTACAGTATGGCCCTCAGATTCTGGTAGATCTGTAACAAAGTCCATTGCAATGTGCGACCAGGGTCGTTGAGGAGTTGGCAATGGCATCAGCTTACCCTCTGGTAGTGCACGAGGTACCTTGGACTGAGCACATACTGGACAGGATAAGACATAGTCTCTGACGTCATCTGTGAGGGAATCCCACCAGTATTTTCGGCTGATGAGTCGTGTAGTTCGGGTGATTCCGGGATGACCAGATCCCAGCGACGTGTGGCACCATTCCATCAGTTGAGGTCGAAGCGGAGCTGGTACAAACACCTTAGACTCCGGTGTTTCTGGAGGGGCTGGTTCCGCTTGTAGGCTCTCCTGAATAGTGTCATCGATAGCCCACCTCACAGGACCAGCACGGCAACTCATGGGGAGGATAGGTTCTGGTTCCACGGGTCTTTCCGCGCGCTCGAACCGTCGGGAAAGCGCGTCCGCCTTACAATTCTTGGACCTGGGAATATAAGAGACAGTGAATTGGAAACGGTTGAAGAATAAAGACCACCTTGCCTGTCGGGAGTTCAGTCGTTTAGCACTGTGAAGATACTCCAGATTGCGGTGGTCCGTGAGCACTTGGAACGGATGATCTGCTCCCTCCAGCCAATGTCTCCACTCCTCCAGTGCTAACTTCACCGCCAGTAATTCACGATTTCCCACGTCGTAGTTCTGCTCGGCCGGATTCAGCTTCTTAGAAAAAAAAGCACAGGGTCGTGATTTAGGCGGCTCACCTTGGCGCTGGGATAGCACGGCTCCAACTCCAACCTCCGAGGCGTCCACCTCCACGATAAACGGCAAGGTAGGATCCGGCTGGCATAAAATGGGAGCGGTGGTAAAGCGTTGTTTCAATGTCTCAAAAGCCCGCACTGCCCCCTCCGTCCATTTCAGCCCACGACCCTTGTAGCTGGTCATCGCCGACAGGGGGAGCTGCGGTTGTGCTGAAATTACGCATCGAACCGTCTATAGTAATTGGCAAACCCTAAGAATCTCTGGAGCTCCTTCACCGTCTGGGGTTGAGGCCAGTCTCGTACAGCTTGCACCTTGGATTCATCCAGTTTTACCCCGTCGGGAGTGAGTATGGCCCCAAGGAAGGAAATCGTAGTGACATGGAATTCACTTTTTTTGGCCTTCACGAACAGAGAGTGTTGTCGGAGTCGGTCCAGAACCTGTCGTACATGGGACACATGTTCACTCAGAGAGTTAGAGTAGATTAGGATGTCATCAATGTACACTATGACAAAGCGATCAATCAAGTCCCTGAAAATGTCATTCATGAACGCCTGGAACACAGAGGGCGCGTTAGTAAGTCCATAGGGCATGACACAATATTCAGAATGTCCTCGATGGGTGATGAAGGCGGTCTTCCATTCATCCCCTTCTCTAATGCGCACCAGATTGTACGCACTCCTGAGGTCCAGTTTACTGTAGATGGAGGCCTGCCCCACCTGCTCGAGGGCTGCTGGAATCAAAGGAAGGGGGTAACGATTTTTAATGGTAATATCGTTCAAACCTCAATAGTCTATACAAGGACGCAGTCCGCCATCCTTTTTCTTGACAAAGAAAAAACTGGATGCCGCGGGAGACGTAGATGGGCGAATGGCCCCTTGCTGAAGTGCCTCATCAATATACTTGCTCATTGATTCTCGTTCCGGCTGTGACAAAAGGTAGATTCTTCCGCGAGGAGGTGTAGCCCCGGATAGCAGATCAATTGCACAATCCCAGGCCCGATGCGGTGGTAACACGGTAGCCCTCTCCTTGGAGAACACCTGCGCGTAATCCTGGTACTCTGTAGGAACAACAGTAGACACCGCACCCTGCGCATCCTCCACAGTAGACGTTTTGCAAGGTAAAATGAGGCACTCTGCCCTACATACCTCACTCCAAGCCGTGATATCGCCAGATTTCCAGGAGATGACCGGATCATGGGTAACGAGCCAGGGGTGGCCGAGGACTAGCGGCTCCCGTGGAGCGGAGATGACGAACTGAATGATGTTCTCATGGTGCAGGGAGCCCACTTGTAACTTTATTTCCTCGGTACGGTGCGTAATGAACCCAGTGCCCATGGGCTCACCGTCTAGCGCGTTGACTCGCAGGGGAGGTTGAATTGGGATAAGTTGAACTCCCAATTCCTCAGCGAGACCCACATCCATAAAACTGGCAGCCGCCCCGGAATCAATAAGACCTTCCAATCGGCGCACTCTCTCTCTCCAACAGATAAGGTAACTGGCACATACATTTGTTTAGATGTGATGTTGAAAACATGAGTCTCACTCACCGGTTGGGCAGTTCCGAGGCGATATTCTGGGGTACGGTTTGGTCGTACCGACATTGCCGAATGAAATGACCCGACTGACCACAATACAGGCATAGTCCGTCTTGCCGACGTTGTTGTCTCACCGAGCCCTGTAGGGGTGACCGTCCCAGTTGCCTAGGTTCCTCCTCAGATTCTCTCCTCCGCTCTGACGATTGCGTAGGACCAGTGACCGAGGGCTCCCGGACTGTGGATCCCTTGTGTTGCACTATCAGATTATCAATAGAGACGGCGATGTTGATAAACTCATGTAGCGCAGTGATATCTCCCCGACAAGCCAACTCAGTCTGTACTTCTTTGCGCAGCCCTCTTCGGAAAACGGTGAGCAAAGCAGTCTCGCTCCATCCGCTACCGGCTGCTATAGTACGGAACTCTAAAGCGTAGTCGGCTACTGTGCGACGGCCCTGCTGAAGTTCGCATAGTTGGTCTCCCACGCTACGCCCAGATACTGGGTGGTCGAACGCCTCTTGGAACAGTCTCTTAAACTGAACTTCCGCATTCAACTCGGGGACCTCAGCTGCCCAAAGCGCAGTAGCCCAATCCAGTGCTCTACCCGTTAGCAGAGAAATCCTGAAATCCACCCTGCTACGGTCATCGGAAAGCATAGTACGATTATACGACATATACAGGGACGTCTGGAGTAGAAACCCCTGACATTTGCCAGGTTCCCCGTCGTACCTTGTCGGTATAGAAATCGGAGGTGCATGACGAGGACTGACCGTACTCGGGGTGGTGCCTTCCGCCGCACCAGCGTTGAGTAGCTGCAGGAGTTCATCCATCCGTTTCTCCTGTATCTCCCATCGCCTCTGTAATTCCGCTGGATCCATGGTAATGGCGAGGTATTCTGTAATGAATACTCGGACAGAGTGGTAAGATCCAATCGCAGAATTGCGATGCTTTATTAGAGTACAGACAAGGGAATAGCTTAATCGTAGTCGGGCGGGCTGTGGTCAAAACCGAGCCAGGCAGAGACAGGCAGAGGTACCAAGGGAGCGGGCGTAGTCGTAGTCGAGGGCACAGGCACAGGGTCAGAGTACGGTAATCACTGGGATAGACAAGCAGAGGATTAAGCAATTCGGGGAGTCAAACAACAAGGCACAGGTCGGATACACGGGTAATCAAAAACAACAAACTCTCTCTCTCTCTCTCTCTCTCTCTCTCTCTCTCTCTCTCTCTCTCTCTCTCTCTCTCTCTCTCTCTCTCTCTCTCTCTCTCTCTCTCTCTCTCTCTCTCTCTCTCTCTCTCTCTCTCTCTCTCTCTGAACAAAACGCTTAGCAAGTCACAATGGAACAATACCTCGCACCGACTGAGCTTCTGAGCACACCTTATATCCTACCCTAATTACAGACAGGTGTGCTCAGAACTCAGGTGAACCAGATCGAGTCTGATGACTCCCCCTCTCTGTAGATCGGGGAAGTGTCAGACTCTGTCTAGACCCAGCCAACCCCCGATCCCTTACACTCTGTTTATAACCAAGTGGGAAGGTGGTAATTACCAGTTGTGAAGTCGTAAATACGAGTTGGGTGCATTCACATTTTGAACTGGGAAATACCATCAAACATGGTGGTCATTAGAAGGCTTGTGATTGTTTTTCTATTTTTTGGCCATAAAAAGTACACCCAGAGCTGCCTTCACTTTCTAAATCAAAAGGAAAATGAACAGAATCAATTTTGTATTAACAATTTGTATTTTGTTCTTACCATGAACAACCATAAATGCCATACTTGCTGTCTTTTTTGTTGACAAATGACATCAGAGAGGTGCAAGTCAAGTGGGAAATGCAGGATGATATGCCGCGTTCAAGACAACTGGGAACTCAGAACTTGGAAATCTCCGACCTCCAAATTCAGTGCGTTCAAAACAACTGGGAACTCTGAAAAAAAAACTAGCTCCGACTGGGAAGAATCGTTTTGAACTGTCATCTAACTCGGAATTCCAAGTCGGAAACTCGGGCATCATCCTAGAGCTCCGACTTACCTGAAGATCAGTAAATTCATGATTTTACCTCAGTTTTATTCAGAGTTCCCAGTTGTCTTGAAAGCACCAATAGAGTTTCCCTTGCCTGACAGGTTTCCTGACAACTCATCCAGAATGTAATTCTGCTGCTCTATCGATCGCGCCACACATCAGTCTGGACCTACCATCCTAGAAGTAATTTTTGCTGACGTCAAAATTATGTGATTCATGATTGGTGTAGACCAGCTCTGGTCCAACCCATCGGTTTCTGGAACCAATCAGAACGGTTTGAATGTTTTTGCATTTGAGAAGTTGTCATGGAGGAAGCAAAAATGTGGATGGGTTGCCAGGCAAGAGTTTCCCACTAGTACTAGGGCATTCAAGTGTTTTTTTCCAGTCATATGCTGGTATTTATGAAATTACGAGATGTTGTGAATGCAGCACAATTTGTTTTGCTAGTCATCAACCATGTTTTGCTAGTCATCTACATTTTACATTTTAGTCATTTAGCAGACACTCTTATCCAGAGCGACTTACAGTTAGTGAGTGCATACATTTTTTTTTTTTTCATACTGGCCCCCCGTGGGAATTGAACCCACAACCATGGCGTTGCAAACGCCATGCTCTACCAACTGAGCTACACGGCATCTAGTCATCAACCATGTTTTGCAAGGTATTTTGCTGTTGTTCTGGGATTGATTTGCACTTTTCGCCCCAAAGTACGTTCATCTCTAGGAGACAGAACGCGTCTCCTTCCTGAGCGGTATGATGGCTGCGTGGTCCCATGGTGTTTATACTTGCGTACTATTGTTTGTACAGATGAACGTGGTACCTTCAGGCATTTGGAAATTGCTCCCAAGGATGAACTAGACTTGTGGAGGTCTACAATTTTTATTCGGAGGTCTTGGCTGATTTCTTTTGATTTTCCCATGATGTCAAGCAAAGAGGCACAGAGTTTGAAGGTAGGCCTTGAAATACATCCACAGGTACACCTCCAATTTACTCATATGATGTCAATTAGCCTATCAGAAGCTTCTAAAGCCATGACATCATTTTCTGGAATGTTCCAAGTTGTTTAAAGGCACAGTCAACTTAGTGTATGTAAACTTCTGACCCACTGGAATTGTGATACAGTGAATTATAAGTGAAATAATCTGTCTGTAAACAATTGTTGGAAAAATACTTGTGTCATGAATAAAGTAGATGTCTTAACTGACTTGCCAAAACTATAGTTTGTTAACAAGACATGTGTGGAGTGGTTGAAAAACGAGTTTTAATGACTCCAACCTAAGTGTATGTAAATGTTAGTGCCCGGAGAAGACACGTTTCCGAGGTGAGCAGGACGATTATTAGATGGAGTTCTGTCAGGATGCCACCAGGCCGCAAGCAAAGTCGGGAGAAGAGGAACATTGGGACACAGAAAGGTTTCTGAGAAGGAATGGAGGGAAAAGAAGAGAAAGAAGAGGTGGAAGAGAAAAGAGGAAAGCAGAGGTTGGATTAGAATCTGAGGAAGATGGTGATAAAAATCGAGATGGGGTGGTGAAGAAGATTGGTGTCAAGTGCGCAGACTGAGTTCTGGATGTGAAACGGAAGTGAATGAGGATGAAGGTGTGGTGAAGAGCTTGGAACCCGAGCCTGGCCTCAACGGACATGATAAAGAAGAATCTGGTCCAGTAGGAGTGACATTTTTGGAGAAAGCGGATCCTTGCCTTTTAGCGTATCCATTTGTGGTTTCAGGGTGGGTGGAAAAGGTGTTGGGTGCAGTTGAATCAGTGAAGGTAACCTGTAGTGGACTTGTGATATTTGTTTGTTTCTTCTGACCAGAGGGAGCGGGCGCTCCTTGGGTCAAGGTCTGTTTCTTGCTTTGCTCTTAGGAAAATTGAAATGAGTTAAGTGTGGAGGTGGAGCAATTGAAGTTAAAGATTCCTGGTGTTTGTGACGCCCGCCGTTTGGTGCGACACAGATCCAGTGGTGAGCGTGGTGAAACAGAGGAGTCACTGTCAGTCCTTTTGAGTTTTGAGTCAGAGTCTTTATCCGACAAGGTCATGTTGGGATACAGTGAGGGAAAAAAGTATTTGATCCCATGCTGATTTTGTACGTTTGCCCACTGACAAAGAAATGATCAGTCTATAATTTTAATGGTAGGTTTATTTGAACAGTGAGAGACAGAATAACAACAAAAAAATCCAGAAAAAAACACATGTCAAAAATGTTATAAATTGATTTGCATTTTAATGAGGGAAATAAGTATTTGACCCCCTCTCAATCAGAAAGATTTCTGGCTCCCAGGTGTCTTTTATACAGGTAACGAGCTGAGATTAGGAGCACACTCTTAAAGGGACTATAACTTAACTATGTTGCTGGGGATCGGAGGTGTCCGGTGCGAGAGAGGCAGGTTGAGGTGGCCAGAGTCTGAGTAGTGCAGAAGATGTCGTATGCTGAGTGAAGAGAGTAGAGGAGGATGGGTCAAGGCTGATGGACCCTGATAGGCCAATGAGTGATATTTGCTTCATTAAGGTTGGCTTCTTAGCAATGGTTATCTGTACGTAAATCACAGAAAATAGATGTTGTGGTGGCAGCTGCAGAGAAGTATTTGGGTGTACGAGATTTGACTTCAGAAGAGTTCCAGGGTGTGTTGGGTGGTGGTGGGCCGTCCTCCCAGGCCGTTGGCATGGTGCAGGAGCAGATAGTCAGAAGAGTTACAGGGTGTGTTGGGTGGTGGGGGGCCGTCCTCCCAGGCCGTTGGCATGGTGCAGGAGCAGATAGTCCGAGTAGTGGAATGGGAGTTTGGGGTTCGTTGGAAGGGTGTTTTTTATTTAATTATTATTATTATTTTATTTTATTTATTTTTCCTTTTCCCATTTTGTGTGACAAAGTATAATGGATATATATTATAGTCCAATTGGGGGCGCTAATGCAAGACATTGGATGCCAACCGCCGTTAAACTCAGAAGAAGAAGAAGAAGAAGAAGAAGAAGAAGAAGAAGAAGAAGAAGAAGAAGAAGAAGAAGAAGAAGAAGAAGAAGAAGAAGAAGAAGAAGAAGAAGAAGAAGAAGAAGAAGAAGAAGAAGGGAAGATGGCAGAAAAGGAAATAAGGAAGAAAGTGGAGCATATTGTGAATAAACATGGTGGGGGATTACACAGTTACATTACCTTCTGGAAGATCTGCTGAAGGACAAGAGACAAGAAAAAAAGGAGAACAGTGGAAATGGAATGAGGGAATATGGAATGAGGGATTATGGAATGAGGGAATATGGAATGAGGGAATATGGAATGAGGGAATATGGAATGAGGGATTATGGAATGAGGGAATATGGAATGAGGGATTATGGAATGAGGGAATATGGAATGAGGGATTATGGAATGAGGGAATATGGAATGAGGGATTATGGAATATGGAATGAGGGAATATGGAATGAGGGAATATGGAATGAGGGATTATGGAATGAGGGAATATGGAATGAGGGAATATGGAATATGGAATGAGGGAATATGGAATGAGGGAATATGGAATGAGGGAATATGGAATGAGGGAATATGGAATGAGGGAATATGGAATGAGGGAGTATGGAATGAGGGAATATGGAATATGGAATGAGGGAATATGGAATGAGGGAATATGGAATATGGAATGAGGCAATATGGAATGAGGGAATATGGAATGAGGGAATATGGAATGAGGGAATATGGAATGAGGGAATATGGAATGAGGGATTATGGAATGAGGGAATATGGAATATGGAATGAGGGAATATGGAATGAGGGAATATGGAATATGGAATGAGGGAATATGGAATATGGAATATGGAATGAGGGAATATGGAATGAGGGAATATGGAATATGGAATGAGGGAATATGGAATGAGGGAATATGGAATGAGGGAATATGGAATATGGAATGAGGGAATATGGAATGAGGGAATATGGAATGAGGGAATATGGAATATGGAATGAGGGAATATGGAATATGGAATGAGGGAATATGGAATGAGGGAATATGGAATGAGGGAATATGGAATATGGAATGAGGGAATATGGAATGAGGGAATATGGAATATGGAATGAGGGAATATGGAATATGGAATATGGAATGAGGGAATATGGAATGAGGGAATATGGAATATGGAATGAGGGAATATGGAATGAGGGAATATGGAATGAGGGAATATGGAATATGGAATGAGGGAATATGGAATGAGGGAATATGGAATGAGGGAATATGGAATATGGAATGAGGGAATATGGAATATGGAATGAGGCAATATGGAATGAGGGAATATGGAATATGGAATGAGGGAATATGGAATGAGGGAATATGGAATATGGAATGAGGGAATATGGAATGAGGGAATATGGAATATGGAATGAGGGAATATGGAATGAGGGAATATGGAATGAGGGAATATGGAATGAGGGATTATGGAATGAGGGATTATGGAATATGGAATGAGGGAATATGGAATGAGGGAATATGGAATTATGGAATATGGAATGAGGGAATATGGAATGAGGGAATATGGAATGAGGGAATATGGAATGAGGGATTATGGAATGAGGGAATATGGAATGAGGGAATATGGAATGAGGGAGTATGGAATGAGGGAATATGGAATATGGAATGAGGGAATATGGAATGAGGGAATATGGAATATGGAATGAGGGAATATGGAATGAGGGAATATGGAATGAGGGAATATGGAATGAGGGATTATGGAATGAGGGATTATGGAATGAGGGAATATGGAATGAGGGAATATGGAATGAGGGATTATGGAATGAGGGAATATGGAATGAGGGAATATGGAATGAGGGAATATGGAATGAGGGATTATAGAATATGGAATGAGGGAATATGGAATGAGGGATTATGGAATGAGGGATTATGGAATATGGAATGAGGGAATATGGAATGAGGGAATATGGAATGAGGGAATATGGAATGAGGGATTATGGAATGAGGGAATATGGAATGAGGGATTATGGAATGAGGGAATATGGAATGAGGGAATATGGAATGAGGGAATATGGAATGAGGGAATATGGAAAGAGGGAATATGGAATGAGGGAATATGGAATGAGGGAATATGGAATGAGGGAATATGGAATGAGGGATTATGGAATGAGGGAATATGGAATGAGGGATTATGGAATGAGGGATTATGGAATGAGGGAATATGGAATGAGGGAATATGGAATGAGGGAATATGGAATGAGGGATTATGGAATGAGGGATTATGGAATATGGAATGAGGGAATATGGAATGAGGGAATATGGAATGAGGGAATATGGAATGAGGGATTATGGAATGAGGGAATATGGAATGAGGGAATATGGAATGAGGGAATATGGAATGAGGGAATATGGAATGAGGGAATATGGAATGAGGGAATATGGAATGAGGGAATATGGAATGAGGGAATATGGAATATGGAATGAGGCAATATGGAATGAGGGAATATGGAATGAGGGAATATGGAATGAGGGAATATGGAATGAGGGAATATGGAATGAGGGATTATGGAATGAGGGAATATGGAATATGGAATGAGGGAATATGGAATGAGGGAATATGGAATATGGAATGAGGGAATATGGAATATGGAATATGGAATGAGGGAATATGGAATGAGGGAATATGGAATATGGAATGAGGGAATATGGAATGAGGGAATATGGAATGAGGGAATATGGAATATGGAATGAGGGAATATGGAATGAGGGAATATGGAATGAGGGAATATGGAATATGGAATGAGGGAATATGGAATATGGAATGAGGGAATATGGAATGAGGGAATATGGAATGAGGGAATATGGAATATGGAATGAGGGAATATGGAATGAGGGAATATGGAATATGGAATGAGGGAATATGGAATGAGGGAATATGGAATGAGGGAATATGGAATGAGGGAATATGGAATATGGAATGAGGGAATATGGAATGAGGGAATATGGAATGAGGGAATATGGAATATGGAATGAGGGAATATGGAATGAGGGAATATGGAATGAGGGAATATGGAATATGGAATGAGGAATATGAATATGGAATGAGGGAATATGGAATGAGGAATATGGAATATGGAATGAGGGAATATGGAATGAGGGAATGATGGAATATGGAATGAGGGAATATGGAATGAGGGAATATGGAATATGGGAATGAGGGAATATGGAATGAGGGAATATGGAATGAGGGAATATGGAATGAGGGATTATGGAATGAGGATTATGGAATATGGAATGAGGGAATATGGAATGAGGGAATATGGAATATGGAATGAGGAATATGGAATGAGGAATATGGAATGAGGAATATGGAATGAGGGATTATGGAATGAGGGAATATGGAATGAGGGAATATGGAATGAGGGAGTATGGAATGAGGGAATATGGAATATGGAATGAGGGAATATGGAATGAGGGAATATGGAATATGGAATGAGGGAATATGGAATGAGGAAATATGGAATGAGGGAATATGGAATGAGGGATTATGGAATGAGGATTATGGAATGAGGGAATATGGAATGAGGGAATATGGAATGAGGGATTATGGAATGAGGGAATATGGAATGAGGGAATATGGAATGAGGGAATATGGAATGAGGGATTATAGAATATGGAATGAGGGAATATGGAATGAGGGATTATGGAATGAGGGATTATGGAATATGGAATGAGGGAATATGGAATGAGGAATATGGAATGAGGGAATATGGAATGAGGGATTATGGAATGAGGGAATATGGAATGAGGATTATGGAATGAGGGAATATGGAATGAGGGAATATGGAATGAGGGAATATGGAATGAGGGAATATGGAAAGAGGGAATATGGAATGAGGGAATATGGAATGAGGGAATATGGAATGAGGGAATATGGAATGAGGGATTATGGAATGAGGGAATATGGAATGAGGGATTATGGAATGAGGGATTATGGAATGAGGGAATATGGAATGAGGGAATATGGAATGAGGGAATATGGAATGAGGGATTATGGAATGAGGGATTATGGAATATGGAATGAGGGAATATGGAATGAGGGAATATGGAATGAGGGAATATGGAATGAGGGATTATGGAATGAGGGAATATGGAATGAGGGATTATGGAATGAGGGAATATGGAATGAGGGAATATGGAATGAGGGAATATGGAATGAGGGAATATGGAATGAGGGATTATGGAATGAGGGATTATGGAATGAGGGATTATGGAATGAGGGAATATGGAATGAGGGATTATGGAATGAGGGATTATGGAATGAGGGATTTCACAGAACTTTTGGAAGAACTTGAGGAAATTGAGAGTGAAGAGAGTGAAGATGAATTAGATGTGGTGGCAGGTGCAGTGATGAAGACTGTTGAGAAGAAGTTGAGTGTAGAGGGAAGCAGTGTGGCGAGGAAGGTTGGCGTCAAGTGCAAAAAGCGAGATACGTGTTCAAGTAGCTCAGAGATGGAACTTTACGAGAGTGTGGATTAAATTCCTGCAGTGAGGACTGCCAAGTTCAGGCCTCGGTCCGAGGATGTAAAGGAGGATTCTGGCCCAACACAGAAAGTGTCGTATGCTGAAGCAGTGTAGAGAGTGTTAGAGGAAGATGGGTTACAGGGTGAGGGATCCTGAGAGGATTCCTGTGAGTAGCTAGAGACTAAGAGAGAGTGATGGTTAGAATATGTGCTTCAGTAAGCTGGGTTTTTTAGCATTCATAGCCATGGTTGCCAATTGCACTGCAGAAATGGATGGAAAGTCACAGAACACAGAGGTTGTGGTGGCAGCGGCAGAGAAGTACTTGGGATTGTGAGGTTTTACTGCAGAACTTTTGCAGGGGGTGTTGAGTGTTCTGTCCTTGTAGGAAATAGATAGGATGGGGTGGTGGTTTTTGTGTTTTTTTACTGAGAGCTAATACTTGGCAGGGTCATTTTTATTTTTCCTTTTCCCCAAATACATTTATGTTGGTATGCCGTGAATGGCCTCACACTCCAGTACAGTAGGTGACGGTGTATGCACATTAAATTGGATGCGATCCGCCAACACAATCCCAAAGAAGAAGAAGAAAACGAATACCAGAGGCTGTCCAGTAGGTGACGGCATGCCCTTAAACGTTTGTTTGCGGACCGCAATGATATCATAGAAGAAGAAGCAAAGGCGGTGCGCTAGGCGGATCTGACTGCACCATGGATGCTGCTTTTGCCAGAAAACCAAAACTATGCAGATTATTCTTTCCGTTGGAAAAGCAAATTATGTTATTCCCCATTTTAATTCTACTGATAAACCAGGCCTCTAAAATGAACGCCGAAGTCGGCGTTATGGAGGAACTGGAAACTGAGAAAGAGGCAGAAGAAAGTCATCGACAGGACAGCGTGAATTTATTGACATTCATTTTACTGCTGACATTAACAATTCTGACCATTTGGCTGTTCAAACACAGAAGAGTTCGTTTTCTCCACGAGACCGGGTTGGCAATGATATACGGTAAGAGTCGACACATGAATTAGTCAGACGTTTGCAACGCATGTAACTTTGCCAACCCAACCCCCTAATCCCCGTATGAATGACGCTAGCGCACGTCGTGCGGCTCTATGGCACTGCTACATTCAACCATGCATGACGAGTTAGTTACAATTGATCAATATTGTAGATACATTGCAGACAGTTACAATGTTAGGCTATTACATGATGCGCCATTCAGCGCTCATTCCCGGTCCTAATTGGTTCAGGGGGGGGGAGAGACAATCTCTCTGCAATGTGCTACACAGTATTTAGATTGGGCATCACATTCCTGCATAGATACCCACAGAACCATGTTCATATGCCACCAATAAATAAGAATATATTATAGGCTTTGACTTATTGGTATAGGCTGAGTCACATCGAGCTACAGGCTACTAGGCCTAATCATGACATTCTCTTTACATATTAGCAGATTCATTATATAGTGTCGTGGCCTGGGTTTATTACATATTAGCAGATTCATTATATAGTGTCGTGGCCTGGGTTTATTACATATTAGCAGATTCATTATATAGTGTCGTGGCCTGGGTTTATTACATATTAGCAGATTCATTATATAGTGTCGTGGCCTGGGTTTACAACTACTGTGTTGAGTCATTCATTACCCGCAGCAGCTTGTGGGAACCGCTCCATATCATGGATGGATGTATTTATCCTACCTGCCATGGGATGCAGTCAGTGGGAACCGCTCCATATCATGGATGGATATGTATTTATCCTACCGCTCCATATCATGGATGGATGTATTTATCCTACCTGCCATGGGATGCAGTCAGTGGGAACCGCTCCATATCATGGATGGATATGTATTTATCCTACCGCTCCATATCATGGATGGATGTATTTATCCTACCTGCCATGGGATGCAGTCAGTGGGAACCGCTCCATATCATGGATGGATATGTATTTATCCTACCGCTCCATATCATGGATGGATGTATTTATCCTACCTGCCATGGGATGCAGTCAGTGGGAACCGCTCCATATCATGGATGGATGTATTTATCCTACCTGCCATGGGATGCAGTCAGTGGGAACCGCTCCATATCATGGATGGATATGTATTTATCCTACCGCTCCATATCATGGATGGATGTATTTATCCTACCTGCCATGGGATGCAGTCAGTGGGAACCGCTCCATATCATGGATGGATATGTATTTATCCTACCGCTCCATATCATGGATGGATGTATTTATCCTACCTGCCATGGGATGCAGTCAGTGGGAACCGCTCCATATCATGGATGGATATGTATTTATCCTACCGCTCCATATCATGGATGGATGTATTTATCCTACCTGCCATGGGATGCAGTCAGTGGGAACCGCTCCATATCATGGATGGATGTATTTATCCTACCTGCCATGGGATGCAGTCAGTGTGGCGCAACTACAATACAAACAGATGCACCTGAAAATGTGATGTGAATTAAGAGCCCAAACCCCTGTTACTGGAGGGTATAGTAGCCATTTTACTGGCTTCTGACCAATCCCCTGTTACTGGAGGGTATAGTAGCCATTTTACTGGCTTCTGACCAATCCCCTGTTACTGGAGGGTATAGTAGCCATTTTACTGGCTTCTGACCAATCCCCTGTTACTGGAGGGTATAGTAGCCATTTTACTGGCTTCTGACCAATCCCCTGTTACTGGAGGGTATAGTAGCCATTTTACTGGCTTCTGACCAATCCCCTGTTACTGGAGGGTATAGTAGCCATTTTACTGGCTTCTGACCAACCTATTTTTTTATTTATTTTTTTCGTGCTGATCGTAACTTTTCTTTTACATAATGTTTCCGCCATAATTTCCTATGACCGAAAAGAGCATCTCTGGACATCAGATCAGCGATCACTAAACTTGATTATGAATGAGGATTTCTACTTCAACCAGGCCCAAATCCCCAACACTCAAAGAAGGAAGAAGCGGCGTTATAGAGGCCCGGTTGCGGGATACCTGATAAAACTACGTCGGCGAGTGGATGAACTGTCTCTACCCTCCGTTCTGTTGGCGAACGTGCAATCACTTGAGAATGGCACCGGAGGGGATGGGCTGCCGTGTTACAGGCTCCTAACCAATTCTGCTATTTTGTGTTTTTTTCAAATTGTTTGTAACTTATTTTGTACATAATGTTGATGCTATCGTCTCTTCTGACCGAAAAGAGCTTCTGGGTATCAGAACAGCGATTACTCACCTCAAACTGGATTAAGATTTTTTAATTTAGTGAGTCTGACGCGAAGGATAAGCCCAAATCCCCGTCATTCGCATGAAGGAGATACAGGGGGCGCAGATCAGGCTTGTGAGAATTTGTCGGCGAGTGGGTAACCCGCCTCTACCATCCGTTCTATTGGCCAACGTGCAATCACTGGAGAATAAACTGGATGAGCTCCGTTCGAGACTATCCTACCAACAGGACATAATTTATTACAAATATCTTACACTACCAGTCAAAGGTTGACACACCTACTCATTCAAGGGTTTTTCTATATTTTTACTATTTTTTACATTGTAGAATAATAGTGAAGACATCAAAACTATGAAATAACACATATGGAATCATGTAGTAACCAAAAAAGTGTTAAACAAATTGAGATTCTTCAAATAGCCACCTTTTGCCTTGATGACAGCTTTGCACACTCTTGGCATTTTCTCAACCAGCTTCATGAGGCAGTCACCTGGAATGCATTCCAATTAACAGGTTTACCTTGTTGAAAGTTAATTTGTGGAAATTCTTTCCTTAATGCATTTGAGCCAATCAGTTGTGTTGTGACAAGGTAGAGGCGGTATACAGAAGATGGCCCTATTTGGTAAAAGACCAAGTCCATATTATGGCAAGAACAGCTCAAATAAGCAAAGAGAAACGACAGTCCATCATTACTTTAAGACATGAAGGTCAGTCAATACGGAACATTTCAAGAACTTTGAAAGTTTCTTCAAGTGCAGTCGCAAAAACCATCAAGCGCTATGATGAAACTGGCTCTCATGAGGATCACCACAGGAATAGAAGACCCAGAGTTACCTCTGCTGCAGAGGATAAGTTCATTAGAGTTACCAGCCTCAGAAATTGCAGCCCAAATAAATGCTTGACAGAGTTCAAGTAACAGACACATCTCAACATCAACTGATATCTGAGTGAGAGTGACTGACCAAGGGAAAGGGGATACCTAGTCAGTTTCTCTCGCCTCTGATCCGAAACCAGTAGTAACCAACAACTTCAATGCCAGGTAATACACATTTTAAAAGATGAGTCTAACATTCCCGCCCCCCAATAATGTTGCCGTGGAGGACTTGATAACTAGCTACTGTGTTTGAGTGATCTCAGCCGTTTTCTTGTAAATTAGCTCAGGTTGCTAGCAAAATGCCAATTCACGACGCTAGCTAGCTAACGCGTTAGGGCAAAATGTAGATTTCCGCCTTACATTTGATATTTTTGTTCAGTATATATTAATTGAGTGTTTTCCTGTAACGGTTTGCTCTGATATGGTTGAGGTCTGAACGTTTCTGCATGACTAAACCCAACAGCACTAAGAGCCCCAGGAATGTTCAAGGTAACTCTGTCTGGACATGTGACCTTTTCAAATAAAATGTTATTTGTCACCTGCGCCGAATACAACAGGTGTAGACTTTACAGGGAAACGCTTACTGACAAGCCCTTAACCAACAATGCAGTTAAAAAGTATGATATGTTGTTATTATTTTGCAACGCAGTTAGGATGGCAGTCCCTAATCTACTGCTACAGCTTTGGTTGGTCCATTTCTCTATAGTTTATGTGGGGTGGGTGGAGTGGGGTGGGTGGAGTGTAAAGACATTCTATCCTCAGTATCTCTCTCTCTCTCGCCGTCTCTTTCTCTCTCTCCCCCTCTCTTCGCCCCCCCTCTCTCTCTCTCTCTTTCTCTCTCCCCCCTCACGCTCCTGCGTCTCTCTCTCTCTCTCCCCCTCTCTCTCTCCCCTCTCTCTCTCCCCTCTCTCTCTCCCCCTCTCTCTCTCGCCCCCTCCTCTCGCTCTGCTCCCCCTCTCTCTCTCTCCCCCCCTCACGCTCCCTCGCCGTCTCTCTCTCGCTCTCTCTCCCCCTCTCTCTCTCGCCCCCTCCTCTCGCTCTCGCCCCCCCTCTCTCTCTCTCCCCCCTACGCTCCCTCGCCGTCTCTCTCCCCCCCCACCCCCTCACGCTCCCTCTCCGTCTCTCTCTTTCCCCCTCTCTCTCTCCCCCTCTCTCTCTCCCCCTCTCTCTCTCTGCCCCCTCCTCTCGCCCCCCCCCCTCTCGCTCTCTGTCGGTCTGTCCTTCCCAGGACTGTTGGTAGGTGTGATCCTGCGTTATGGAATCCCAGCCACCAGCTACCACAACAGAACTCCTCCCAGCTGTTCTCTGGAGGAGGGGCCGGTCAGTACGCTGCTACTGAACGTCAGTGGGAAGTTCTTTGAGTACATGCTGAAAGGAGAGATCAACTCCAGGGAGATACACAACGTGGAACAGAATGATATGCTGCGCAAGGTGACAATCACACACACACTGTTGGAACAGAATGATATGCTGCCCCCAACTACTGACTAAACACAACTGAACTGTATAACCCCCCCAACTACTGACTAAACACAACTGAACTGTATAACCCCCCCAACTACTGACTAAACACAACTGAACTGTATAACCCCCAACTACTGACTAAACACAACTGAACTGTATAACCCCCCAACTACTGACTAAACACAACTGAACTGTATAACCCCCCCAACTACTGACTAAACACAACTGAACTGTATACCCCCCAACTACTGACTAAACACAACTGAACTGTATAACCCCCAACTACTGACTAAACACAACTGAACTGTATACCACCACTACTAAACACAACTGAACTGTATAACCCCCCCCCCCAACTACTGACTAAACACAACTGAACTGTATAACCCCCCCCCAACTACTGACTAAACACAACTGAACTGTATAACCCCCCCCAACTACTGACTAAACACAACTGAACTGTATAACCCCCCAACTACTGACTAAACACAACTGAACTGTATAACCCCCCAACTACTGACTAAACACAACTGAACTGTATAACCCCCCAACTACTGACTAAACACAACTGAACTGTATAACCCCCCAACTACTGGACTAAACACAACTGAACTGTATAACCCCCCAACTACTGACTAAACACAACTGAACTGTATTACCCCCCAACTACTGACTAAACACAACTGAACTGTATAACCCCCAACTACTGACTAAAACACAACTGAACTGTATAACCCCCCCAACTACTGACTAAACACAACTGAACTGTATAACCCCCCAACTACTGACTAAACACAACTGAACTGTATAACCCCCCAACTACTGACTAAACACAACTGAACTGTATAACCCCCCAACTACTGACTAAACACAACTGAACTGTATAACCCCCCCAACTACTGACTAAACACAACTGAACTGTATAACCCCCCCAACTACTGACTAAACACAACTGAACTGATAACCCCCCCAACTACTGACTAAACACAACTGAACTGTATAACCCCCAACTACTGACTAAACACAACTGAACTGTATAACCCCCCCAACTACTGACTAAACACAACTGAACTGTATAACCCCCCAACTACTGACTAAACACAACTGAACTGTATAACCCCCACAACTACTGATAAACACAACTGAACTGTATAACCCCCCAACTACTGACTAAACACAACTGAACTGTATAACCCCCCAACTACTGACTAAACACAACTGAACTGTATAACCCCCCCAACTACTGACTAAACACAACTGAACTGTATACCCCCAACTACTGACTAAACACAACTGAACTGTATAACCCCCCAACTACTGACTAAACACAACTGAACTGTATAACCCCCCAACTACTGACTAAACACAACTGAACTGTATAACCCCCCCCAACTACTGACTAAACACAACTGAACTGTATAACCCCCAACTACTGACTAAACACAACTGAACTGTATAACCCCCCCAACTACTGACTAAACACAACTGAACTGTATAACCCCCAACTACTGACTAAACACAACTGAACTGTATAACCCCCCCCCCAACTACTGACTAAACACAACTGAACTGTATAACCCCCAACTACTGACTAAACACAACTGAACTGTATAACCCCCTAACTACTGACTAAACACAACTGAACTGTATAACCCCCCAACTACTGACTAAACACAACTGAACTGTATAACCCCCAACTACTGACTAAACACAACTGAACTGTATAACCCCCAACTACTGACTAAACACAACTGAACTGTATAACCCCCCAACTACTGACTAAACACAACTGAACTGTATAACCCCCAACTACTGACTAAACACAACTGAACTGTATAACCCCCAACTACTGACTAAACACAACTGAACTGTATAACCCCCCAACTACTGACTAAACACAACTGAACTGTATAACCTCCCCAACTACTGACTAAACACAACTGAACTGTATAACCCCCCAACTACTGACTAAACACAACTGAACTGTATAACCCCCAACTACTGACTAAACACAACTGAACTGTATAACCCCCCAACTACTGACTAAACACAACTGAACTGTATAATCCCCCCAACTACTGACTAAACACAACTGAACTGTATAACCCCCCCCAACTACTGACTAAACACAACTGAACTGTATAACCCCCCAACTACTGACTAAACACAACTGAACTGTATAACCCCCAACTACTGACTAAACACAACTGAACTGTATAACCCCCCAACTACTGACTAAACACAACTGAACTGTATAACCCCCCAACTACTGACTAAACACAACTGAACTGTATAACCCCCAACTACTGACTAAACACAACTGAACTGTATAACCCCCCAACTACTGACTAAACACAACTGAACTGTATAACCCCCCAACTACTGACTAAACACAACTGAACTGTATAACCCCCCAACTACTGACTAAACACAACTGAACTGTATAACCCCCCCAACTACTGACTAAACACAACTGAACTGTATAACCCCCCAACTACTGACTAAACACAACTGAACTGTATAACCCCCAACTACTGACTAAACACAACTGAACTGTATACCCCCAACTACTGACTAAACACAACTGAACTGTATAACCCCCCAACTACTGACTAAACACAACTGAACTGTATAACCCCCAACTACTGACTAAACACAGCTGAACTGTATAACCCCCCCCAACTACTGACTAAACACAACTGAACTGTATAACCCCCCAACTACTGACTAAACACAACTGAACTGTATAACCCCCCAACTACTGACTAAACACAACTGAACTGTATAACTCCCCCAACTACTGACTAAACACAACTGAACTGTATAACCCCCCCAACTACTGACTAAACACAACTGAACTGTATAACCCCCCAACTACTGACTAAACACAACTGAACTGTATAACCCCCCAACTACTGACTAAACACAACTGAACTGTATAACCCCCCCAACTACTGACTAAACACAACTGAACTGTATAACCCCCAACTACTGACTAAACACAACTGAACTGTATAACCCCCCAACTACTGACTAAACACAACTGAACTGTATAACCCCCAACTACTGACTAAACACAACTGAACTGTATAACCCCCCAACTACTGACTAAACACAACTGAACTGTATAACCCCCCAACTACTGACTAAACACAACTGAACTGTATAACCCCCCCAACTACTGACTAAACACAACTGAACTGTAGAACCCCCCAACTACTGACTAAACACAACTGAACTGTATAACCCCCCAACTACTGACTAAACACAACTGAACTGTATAACCCCCTAACTACTGACTAAACACAACTGAACTGTATAACCCCCAAACTACTGACTAAACACAACTGAACTGTATAACCCCCCAACTACTGACTAAACACAACTGAACTGTATAACCCCCCAACTACTGACTAAACACAACTGAACTGTATAACCCCCCAACTACTGACTAAACACAACTGAACTGTATAACCCCCCAACTACTGACTAAACACAACTGAACTGTATAACCCCCCAACTACTGACTAAACACAACTGAACTGTATAACCCCCCAACTACTGACTAAACACAACTGAACTGTATAACCCCCCAACTACTGACTAAACACAACTGAACTGTATAACCCCCCAACTACTGACTAAACACAACTGAACTGTATAACCCCCCCCAACTACTGACTAAACACAACTGAACTGTATAACCCCCCAACTACTGACTAAACACAACTGAACTGTATAACCCCCCAACTACTGACTAAACACAACTGAACTGTATAACCCCCCAACTACTGACTAAACACAACTGAACTGTATAACCCCCCAAACTACTGACTAAACACAACTGAACTGTATAACCCCCCAACTACTGACTAAACACAACTGAACTGTATAACCCCCCAACTACTGACTAAACACAACTGAACTGTATAACCCCCCAACTACTGACTAAACACAACTGAACTGTATAACCCCCCAACTACTGACTAAACACAACTGAACTGTATAACCCCCCCCAACTACTGACTAAACACAACTGAACTGTATAACCCCCCAACTACTGACTAAACACAACTGAACTGTATAACCCCCCAACTACTGACTAAACACAACTGAACTGTATAACCCCCCAACTACTGACTAAACACAACTGAACTGTATAACCCCCAACTACTGACTAAACACAACTGAACTGTATAACCCCCCAACTACTGACTAAACACACTTTTGCCCCCCACTGAACTGTATAACCCCCAACTACTGACTAAACACAACTGAACTGTATAACCCCCCAACTACTGACTAAACACAACTGAACTGTATAACCCCCAACTACTGACTAAACACAACTGAACTGTATAACCCCCCAACTACTGACTAAACACAACTGAACTGTATAACCCCCAACTACTGACTAAACACAACTGAACTGTATGACCCCCCAACTACTGACTAAACACAACTGAACTGTATAACCCCCCCAACTACTGACTAAACACAACTGAACTGTATAACCCCCCAACTACTGACTAAACACAACTGAACTGTATAACCCCCCCCAACTACTGACTAAACACAACTGAACTGTATAACCCCCCAACTACTGACTAAACACAACTGAACTGTATAGCCCCCCAACTACTGACTAAACACAACTGAACTGTATCAACCCCCTAACTACTGACTAAAACACAACTGAACTGTATAACCCCCCAACTACTGACTAAACACAACTGAACTGTATAACCCCCCAACTACTGACTAAACACAACTGAACTGTATAGCCCCCCAACTACTGGACTAAACACAACTGAACTGTATAACCCCCCAACTACTGACTAAACACAACTGAACTGTATAACCCCCCCAACTACTGACTAAACACAACTGAACTGTATAACCCCCCAACTACTGACTAAACACAACTGAACTGTATAACCCCCCAACTACTGACTAAACACAACTGAACTGTATAACCCCCCCCAACTACTGACTAAACACAACTGAACTGTATAACCCCCCCCAACTACTGACTAAACACAACTGAACTGTATAACCCCCCAACTACTGACTAAACACAACTGGACTGTATAACCCCCTAACTACTGACTAAACACAACTGAACTGTATAACCCCCCAACTACTGACTAAACACAACTGAACTGTATAACCCCCAACTACTGACTAAACACAACTGAACTGTATAACCCCCCAACTACTGACTAAACACAACTGAACTGTATAACCCCCCAACTACTGACTAAACACAACTGAACTGTATAACCCCCCAACTACTGACTAAACACAACTGAACTGTATAACCCCCAACTACTGACTAAACACAACTGAACTGTATAACCCCCAACTACTGACTAAACACAACTGAACTGTATAACCCCCCAACTACTTGACTAAACACAACTGAACTGTATAACCCCCCAACTACTGACTAAACACAACTGAACTGTATAACCCCCCAACTACTGACTAAACACAACTGAACTGTATAACCCCCCAACTACTGACTAAACACAACTGAACTGTATAACCCCCCAACTACTGACTAAACACAACTGGAACTGTATAACCCCCCAACTACTGACTAAACACAACTGAACTGTATAACCCCCCAACTACTGACTAAACACAACTGAACTGTATAACCCCCCAACTACTGACTAAACACAACTGAACTGTATAACCCCCCAACTACTGACTAAACACAACTGAACTGTATAACCCCCCAACTACTGACTAAACACAACTGAACTGTATAACCCCCCCACTACTGACTAAACACAACTGAACTGTATAACCCCCAACTACTGACTAAACACAACTGAACTGTATAACCCCCCAACTACTGACTAAACACAACTGAACTGTATAACCCCCAACTACTGACTAAACACAACTGAACTGTATAACCCCCAACTACTGACTAAACACAACTGAACTGTATAACCCCCCAACTACTGACTAAACACAACTGAACTGTATAACCCCCAACTACTGACTAAACACAACTGAACTGTATAACCCCCCCAACTACTGACTAAACACAACTGAACTGTATAACCCCCCAACTACTGACTAAACACAACTGAACTGTATAACCCCCCAACTACTGACTAAACACAACTGAACTGTATAACCCCCAACTACTGACTAAGCACAACTGAACTGTATAACCCCCCAACTACTGACTAAACACAACTGAACTGTATAACCCCCCAACTACTGACTAAACACAACTGAACTGTATAACCCCCCAACTACTGACTAAACACAACTGAACTGTATAACCCCCCCAACTACTGACTAAACACAACTGAACTGTATAACCCCCAACTACTGACTAAACACAACTGAACTGTATAACCCCCCAACTACTGACTAAACACAACTGAACTGTATAACCCCCCAACTACTGACTAAACACAACTGAACTGTATAACCCCCCAACTACTGACTAAACACAACTGAACTGTATAACCCCCCAACTACTGACTAAACACAACTGGACTGTATAACCCCCAACTACTGACTAAACACAACTGAACTGTATAACCCCCCAACTACTGACTAAACACAACTGAACTGTATAACCCCCCCAACTACTGACTAAACACAACTGAACTGTATAACCCCCCCCAACTACTGACTAAACACAACTGAACTGTATAACCCCCCCAACTACTGACTAAACACAACTGAACTGTATAACCCCCTAACTACTGACTAAACACAACTGAACTGTATAACCCCCCCAACTACTGACTAAACACAACTGAACTGTATAACCCCCCCCAACTACTGACTAAACACAACTGAACTGTATAACCCCCCAACTACTGACTAAACACAACTGAACTGTATAACCCCCCCCAACTACTGACTAAACACAACTGAACTGTATAACCCCCCCAACTACTGACTAAACACAACTGAACTGTATAACCCCCCCAACTACTGACTAAACACAACTGAACTGTATAACCCCCCAACTACTGACTAAACACAACTGAACTGTATAACCCCCAACTACTGACTAAACACAACTGAACTGTATAACCCCCCAACTACTGACTAAACACAACTGAACTGTATAACCCCCCCAACTACTGACTAAACACAACTGAACTGTATAACTCCCCCAACTACTGACTAAACACAACTGAACTGTATAACCCCCCCAACTACTGACTAAACACAACTGAACTGTATAACCCCCAACTACTGACTAAACACAACTGAACTGTATAACCCCCCCAACTACTGACTAAACACAACTGAACTGTATAACCCCCCAACTACTGACTAAACACAACTGAACTGTATAACCCCCCCAACTACTGACTAAACACAACTGAACTGTATAACCCCCCCCAACTACTGACTAAACACAACTGAACCGTATAACCCCCAACTACTGACTAAACACAACTGAACTGTATAACCCCCCAACTACTGACTAAACACAACTGAACTGTATAACCCCCCCAACTACTGACTAAACACAACTGAACTGTATAACCCCCCCAACTACTGACTAAACACAACTGAACTGTATAACCCCCCCCAACTACTGACTAAACACAACTGAACTGTATAACCCCCCCAACTACTGACTAAACACAACTGAACTGTATAACCCCCCCAACTACTGACTAAACACAACTGAACTGTATAACCCCCCAACTACTGACTAAACACAACTGGAACTGTATAACCCCCCAACTACTGACTAAACACAACTGAACTGTATAACCCCCCCAACTACTGACTAAACACAACTGAACTGTATAACCCCCCAACTACTGACTAAACACAACTGAACTGTATAACCCCCCCAACTACTGACTAAACACAACTGAACTGTATAACCCCCCAACTACTGACTAAACACAACTGAACTGTATAACCCCCCAACTACTGACTAAACACAACTGAACTGTATAACCCCCCAACTACTGACTAAACACAACTGAACTGTATAACCCCCCAACTACTGACTAAACACAACTGAACTGTATAACCCCCAACTACTGACTAAACACAACTGAACTGTATAACCCCCCAAACTACTGACTAAACACAACTGAACTGTATAACCCCCCCCAACTACTGACTAAACACAACTGAACTGTATAACCCCCCCCACTACTGACTAAACACAACTGAACTGTATACCCCCCCCCCCCCAACTACTGACTAAACACAACTGAACTGTATAACCCCCCAACTACTGACTAAACACAACTGAACTGTACTACCCCCCCAACTACTGACTAAACACAACTGAACTGTATAACCCCCCAACTACTGACTAAACACAACTGAACTGTATAACCCCCCCAACTACTGACTAAACACAACTGAACTGTATAACCCCCCAACTACTGACTAAACACAACTGAACTGTATAACCCCCCAACTACTGACTAAACACAACTGAACTGTATAACCCCCCAACTACTGACTAAACACAACTGAACTGTATACCCCCCAACTACTGACTAAACACAACTGAACTGTATAACCCCCCAACTACTGACTAAACACAACTGAACTGTATAACCTCCCAACTACTGACTAAACACAACTGAACTGTATAACCCCCCAACTACTGACTAAACACAACTGAACTGTATAACCCCCCAACTACTGACTAAACACAACTGAACTGTATAACCCCCCAACTACTGACTAAACACAACTGAACTGTATAACCCCTCAACTACTGACTAAACACAACTGAACTGTATAACCCCCTAACTACTGACTAAACACAACTGAACTGTATAACCCCCCAACTACTGACTAAACACAACTGAACTGTATAACCCCCCAACTACTGACTAAACACAACTGAACTGTATAACCCCCCAACTACTGACTAAACACAACTGAACTGTATAACCCCCCCCAACTACTGACTAAACACAACTGAACTGTATAACCCCCCAACTACTGACTAAACACAACTGAACTGTATAACCCCCAACTACTGACTAAACACAACTGAACTGTATAACCCCCCAACTACTGACTAAACACAACTGAACTGTATAACCCCCCAACTACTGACTAAACACAACTGAACTGTATAACCCCCTCAACTACTGACTAAACACAACTGAACTGTATAACCCCCCAACTACTGACTAAACACAACTGAACTGTATAACCCCTCAACTACTGACTAAACACAACTGAACTGTATAACCCCCCCCAACTACTGACTAAACACAACTGAACTGTATAACCCCCAACTACTGACTAAACACAACTGAACTGTATAACCCCCCCCAACTACTGACTAAACACAACTGAACTGTATAACCCCCCAACTACTGACTAAACACAACTGAACTGTATAACCCCCCAACTACTGACTAAACACAACTGAACTGTATAACCCCCCAACTACTGACTAAACACAACTGAACTGTATAACCCCCCAACTACTGACTAAACACAACTGAACTGTATAACCCCCAACTACTGACTAAACACAACTGAACTGTATAACCCCCCAACTACTGACTAAACACAACTGAACTGTATAACCCCCAACTACTGACTAAACACAACTGAACTGTATAACCCCCCAACTACTGACTAAACACAACTGAACTGTATAACCCCCCCAACTACTGACTAAACACAACTGAACTGTATAACCCCCCAACTACTGACTAAACACAACTGAACTGTATAACCCCCCAACTACTGACTAAACACAACTGAACTGTATAACCCCCCCCAACTACTGACTAAACACAACTGAACTGTATAACCCCCCAACTACTGACTAAACACAACTGAACTGTATAACCCCCCCAACTACTGACTAAACACAACTGAACTGTATAACCCCCCAACTACTGACTAAACACAACTGAACTGTATAACCCCCCAACTACTGACTAAACACAACTGAACTGTATAACCCCCAACTACTTGACTAAACACAACTGAACTGTATAACCCCCCAACTACTGACTAAACACAACTGAACTGTATAACCCCCCAACTACTGACTAAACACAACTGAACTGTATAACCCCCCCAACTACTGACTAAACACAACTGAACTGTATAACCCCCCCCAACTACTGACTAAACACAACTGAACTGTATAACCCCCCCCAACTACTGACTAAACACAACTGAACTGTATAACCCCCCAACTACTGACTAAACACAACTGAACTGTATCAACCCCCCAAACTACTGACTAAACACAACTGAACTGTATAACCCCCCCAAACTACTGACTAAACACAACTGAACTGTATAACCCCCCCAACTACTGACTAAACACAACTGAACTGTATAACCCCCCCAACTACTGACTAAACACAACTGAACTGTATAATCCCCCCAACTACTGACTAAACACAACTGAACTGTATAACCCCCCAACTACTGACTAAACACAACTGAACTGTATAACTCCCCCAACTACTGACTAAACACAACTGAACTGTATAACCCCCCAACTACTGACTAAACACAACTGAACTGTATAACCCCCCAACTACTGACTAAACACAACTGAACTGTATAACCCCCCCCAACTACTGACTAAACACAACTGAACTGTATAACCCCCCAACTACTGACTAAACACAACTGAACTGTATAACCCCCCAACTACTGACTAAACACAACTGAACTGTATAACCCCCCCAACTACTGACTAAACACAACTGAACTTGTCTAAAGTCATCCTGAAAACATTTGACAGGATACAGTCAGATCATGTCTGTCTCTGCATCCTAAATCACACCCTTATTTACTGAACATTCCCTATGGGTCCGGTCTAAAGTAGTGCCCTATGGGTCCGGTCTAAAGTAGTGCCCTATGGGTCCGGTCTAAAGTAGTGCCCTATGGGTCCGGTCTAAAGTAGTGCCCTATGGGTCCGGTCTAAAGTAGTGCCCTATGGGTCCGGTCTAAAGTAGTGCCCTATAGGTCCGGTCTAAAGTAGTGCCCTATGGGTCCGGGTCTAAAGTAGTGCCCTATGGGTCCGGTCTAAAGTAGTGCCCTATGGGTCCGGTCTAAAGTAGTGCCCTATGGGTCCGGGTCTAAAGTAGTGCCCTATGGGTCCGGGTCTAAAGTAGTGCCCTATGGGTCCGGGTCAAAGTAGTGCCCTATGGGTCCGGTCTAAAGTAGTGCCCTATGGGTCCGGTCTAAAGTAGTGCCCTATGGGTCCGGTCTAAAGTAGTGCCCTATGGGTCCGGTCTAAAGTAGTGCCCTAGGGGTCCGGTCTAAAGTAGTGCCCTATGGGTCCGGTCTAAAGTAGTGCCCTATGGGTCCGGTCTAAAGTAGTGCCCTATGGGTCCGGTCCCAAAGTAGTGCCCTATGGGTCCGGTCTAAAGTAGTGCCCTATGGGTCCGGTCTAAAGTAGTGCCCTATGGGTCCGGTCTAAAGTAGTGCCCTATGGGTCCGGTCTAAAGTAGTGCCCTATGGGTCCGGTCTAAAGTAGTGCCCTATGGGTCCGGTCTAAAGTAGTGCCCTATGGGTCCGGTCTAAAGTAGTGCCCTATGGGTCCGGTCTAAAGTAGTGCCCTATGGGTCCGGGTCTAAAGTAGTGCCCTAGGGGTCCGGTCCAAAGTAGTGCCCTATGGGTCCGGTCTAAAGTAGTGCCCTATGGGTCCGGCTCAAAGTAGTGCCCTATGGGTCCGTCTCAAAAGTAGTGCCCTATGGGTCCGGTCTAAAGTAGTGCCCTATGGGTCCGGTCTAAAGTAGTGCCCTATGGGTCCGGTCTAAAGTAGTGCCCTATGGGTCCGGTCTAAAGTAGTGCCCTATAGGTCCGGTCTAAAGTAGTGCCCTATGGGTCCGGTCTAAAGTAGTGCCCTATGGGTCCGGTCTAAAGTAGTGCCCTATGGGTCCGGTCTAAAGTAGTGCCCTATGGGTCCTTATTTACTGAACATTCCTGGCTGGCTAAGGCAAGCAGCCCTTGTTAGCAGCGGTTTACAGCGTTACCTCTTGATCAGCAGTGTATTGTCTGGCTTGTTTAGGACTGATCGGTTTACATACATGTTTTTCTCCTAAATGTACAGGTTACCTTTGACCCTGAAGTATTCTTCAATATACTGCTACCTCCAATCATTTTCCATGCTGGATATAGTCTCAAAAAGGTAAGTGACACCTTTTAACATGTGACATGTTATTCTGGTGTAATATTTGGCTTTAGATTGACAGGTATTGTCTGTAAGAACTGTCCAGGTAGTGTTCAGTTCACTCAGGACAGTGTTACTGATATTAAAGGGTTAACTACTGCAGCAAGGCGCTCAACCTGATCTGGTCATCTACGGTGATCTGCTGCAACAACGAGCTCTCTGATTGGACAGACGGGGGAGCTCTCTCATTGGCCAGCCTGTTAGTGTATCGACTGTTGACTGAAATAAATCGCCCCTCTGGGAGGAAGTCTAGACCAGATGTCTTTTACTGTGTCCCAAACGGCATTCTATTCCATATATAGTGCCCTATGGGTCCGGTGTAAAGTAGTGCACTACATAGGGAATAGGGTGCCACAGGGCTCTGGTCTAAAGTAGTGCACTACATAGGGAATAGGGTGCCACAGGGCTCTGGTCTAAAGTAGTGCACTACATAGGGAATAGGGTGCCATTTGGGACGTAAGCTTCCAGTTTCTGTCTTAGGTTACCCTGCTAGACTCAGACTCTGATACTGGCCTGTGGGACGGCTGTGAAGGACACATATCAGACTGGTACTCTCTGGTACTGGCCTTTGGGACGGCTGTGAAGGACACATATCAGACTGGTACTCTCTGGTACTGGCCTGTGGGACGGCTGTGAAGGACACATATCAGACTGGTACTCTGATACTGGCCTGTGGGACGGCTGTTAAGGACACATATACTCTACTATTGTACAAAGTCATTGCTGTAGAACATAATTTAAAACGCAACTTAAAATGTTGGTACGTGAGCTGAAATAAAAGATTCGAGAAACTTTCCATATGCACAAAAAGCTTGTTTTGCTCAGATTTTGTGCACAAATTTGTTTACATCCCTGTTAGTGAGCATTTCTCCTTTGCCAAGATGATCCATCCACCTGACAGGTGTGGCATATCAAGAAGCTGATTAAACAGCATGATCATTACACAGGTGCACCTTGTGCTGGGGACAATAAAAGGCCACTCTAAAATGTGCAGTTTTGTCACACAACACAATGCCACAGATGTCTCAAGGCCTGGCTCCCCAGTGGGCGGGCCTATGCCCAGTCATGTGAAATCCATAACTTAGGACCTAATTTATTTATTTCAATTGACTGATTTCCTGATATGAACTGTATCTCAGTAAAATATTAGAAATTGTTGCATGTTGCGTTTATTTTTGTTCAGTATATTTTCTTCAGGATATCCGTTGATGAATCCTACTATGCGTTTCAATTTGCTTTTATATTTTGAATATAATATATATCCTGAATGCACTCCCAGCTCTCTAAGTAACTGTATGTTCACTCTTAAAACCAGAACACACATGACCTCACACCCCTACCTAGCTCTGACTGGAGGTGTGGATTGTTTTTCGATTGGCTCCAGACTAGTGCGTAAATAAATAAGGCAGTAAAGTATAGCTGTATAAAACAGAGACCTGTGATTAGTTGGATTAGAGAGTATTATTATAAATACTGTACAGCACTACAACACCATGCTGAGGAAAGCAGGTTACGTCACTACAACACCATGCTGAGGAAAGCAGGTTACGTCACTACAACACCATGCTGAGGAAAGCAGGTTACGTCACTACAACACCATGCTGAGGAAAGCAGGTTACGTCACTACAACACCATGCTGAGGAAAGCAGGTTACGTCACTACAACACCATGCTGAGGAAAGCAGGTTACGTCACTACAACACCATGCTGAGGAAAGCAGGTTACGTCACTACAACACCATGCTGAGGAAAGCAGGTTACGTCACTACAACACCATGCTGAGGAAAGCAGGTTACGTCACTGAGCAAGGCCAGATGAATAACAGGGTCAGTGTACATTAAGTACTGCATCCCAGTGGCACCCTATTCCCTATGTAGTGCACTACTTTTGACCAGGGCCCATTGGGAATAGGGTGCTATTTGGGTCAGAGCCATGCATAGCTAAGAGGGCATGAACAGCAGGCAGGCATATTCACGGTGCTGTTCATTGACTACAGCTCAGCGTTCAACACCAAGCTTAGGACTCTGGGTCTGAACACCTCCCTCTGCAACTGGATCCTGGACTTCCTGACGTGCCGACCCCAGGTGGTGAGGGTAGGCAAGATCACCTCCACCATACTGACCCTCACCCTCAACACAGGCGCCCCTCAGGGGGGTGTGCTCAGTCCCCTCCTGCGTGGCCTCGCACGACTCCAACACCATTAGTTGGCTGACGACACGACCTGGTAGGCCTGATCACCAACGATGATGAATCAGCCTACAGGGAGGAGGTCAGTGACCTGGCAGTGTGGTGCCGGAGCAACAACCTCTCCCTCAACGTCAGGAAGAACAAGGAGCTGATCGTGGACTACAGGAAACAGGGGGGCGAACACGCCCCCATCCACATCGACGGGGCGGCAGTGGAGCAGGTTGAGAGCTTCAAGTTCCTCTGTGTCCAAATCACTAAAGACTTAAAATGGTCCAAACACACAGTCGTGAAGAAGGCACGACGGTGCCTCTTCCCCCTCAGGAAGTTGAAAAGGTGTGGCATGGGCCCTCAAATCCTGAAAATATTGACTGGCTATTGACAGGCTGCATCACTGGTTGGTATGGCAACAGCACCGCCCTCGATCGCATGGCTCTACAGAGGGTTGTGGGGACAGCCCAGTACATCACTGGGGCAGAGCTCCCTGCCATCCAGGACCTCTATACCAGGACAGCCCAGTACGTCACTGGGGCAGAGCTCCCTGCCATCCAGGACCTCTATACCAGGACAGCCCAGCACGTCACTGGGACAGAGCTCCCTGCCATCCAGGACCTCTATACCAGGACAGCCCAGTACATCACTGGGGCCGAGCTCCCTGCCATCCAGGACCTCTATACCAGAGCTCCCTGCCATCCAGGACCTCTATACCAGGACAGCCCAGTACATCACTGGGGCCGAGCTCCCTGCCATCCAGGACCTCTATACCAGGACAGCCCAGCACGTCACTGGGACAGAGCTCCCTGCCATCCAGGACCTCTATACCAGGACAGCCCAGTACATCACTGGGGCCGAGCTCCCTGCCATCCAGGACCTCTATATCAGAGCTCCCTGCCATCCAGGACCTCTATATCAGAGCTCCCTGCCATCCAGGACCTCTATACCAGGACAGCCCAGCACGTCACTGGGGCAGAGCTCCCTGCCATCCAGGACCTCTATACCAGGACAGCCCAGTACGTCACTGGGGCAGAGCTCCCTGCCATCCAGGACCTCTATATCAGAGCTCCCTGCCATCCAGGACCTCTATATCAGAGCTCCCTGCCATCCAGGACCTCTATATCAGAGCTCCCTGCCATCCAGGACCTCTATATCAGAGCTCCCTGCCATCCAGGACCTCTATACCAGAGCTCCCTGCCATCCAGGACCTCTATATCAGAGCTCCCTGCCATCCAGGACCTCTATATCAGAGCTCCCTGCCATCCAGGACCTCTATATCAGAGCTCCCTGCCATCCAGGACCTCTATATCAGAGCTCCCTGCCATCCAGGACCTCTATATCAGAGCTCCCTGCCATCCAGGACCTCTATATCAGAGCTCCCTGCCATCCAGGACCTCTATATCAGAGCTCCCTGCCATCCAGGACCTCTATACCAGGTGGTGGAAAAGAAGGCCCGGAAAATCGTCAAAGACCCCAACCACCCAAGCCATAGACTATTCTCTCTGCTGCCGCACGGCAAGAGATACCAGTGCATCAAGTCTGACACCAACAGGCTCCTGAACAGCTTCTATCCCCAAGCCATAAGACTGATAAATAGCTAACAGAATGGCTACACGGACCGAGTTCACCTTGTGTCTTTATTGACCTTTTATTTCACTATTTGCACACTCACAGGACACTCACACACACTGTCACTCCAACACACACACACAAACTCACTCCATCATCTGATCACTCACACATAATATGTACATACATTTATACTGACTCTACACACCCCCTCACATACAAGCTGCTGCTACTCTGTTTATCTTATATCCTGTTGCCTAGACACTTTACCCCTACACATATCTACCTCCATCACTCCAGTATCCCTGTCCCCTTACCCCTATACATATCTACCTCCATCACTCCAGTATCCCTGTCCCCTTACCCCTATACATATCTACCTCCATCACTCCAGTATCCCTGTCCCCTTACCCCTATACATATCTACCTCCATCACTCCAGTATCCCTGTCCCCTTACCCCTATACATATCTACCTCCATCACTCCAGTATCCCTGTCCCTTACCCCCTATACATATCTACCTCCATCACTCCAGTATCCCTGTCCCCTTACCCCCTATACATATCTACCTCCATCACTCCAGTATCCTGTCCCCTTACCCCTATACATATCTACCTCCATCACTCCAGTATCCCTGTCCCCTTACCCCTATACATATCTACCTCCATCACTCCAGTATCCCTGTACCCCTTACTCCCTATACATATCTACCTCCATCACTCCAGTATCCCTGTCCCCTTACTCCCTATACATATCTACCTCCATCACTCCAGTATCCCTGTCCCCTTACCCCTATACATATCTACCTCCATCACTCCAGTATCCCTGTCCCCTTACCCCTATACATATCTACCTCCATCACTCCAGTATCCCTGTCCCCTTTCCCCTATACATATCTACCTCCATCACTCCAGTATCCCTGTCCCCTTACCCCTATACATATCTACCTCCATCACTCCAGTATCCCTGTCCCCTTACCCCTATACATATCTACCTCCATCACTCCAGTATCCCTGTCCCCTATACATATCTACCTCCATCACTCCAGTATCCTGCATGTAAATATGGTATTGGAACTGACGTTTAAATATTCCCTGTATATAGTATGCTTGCTTACTTACTTTAATGTGTATTTCATATTTCTTATTTCTCGTGTTCTTTTTTCTAGTAATACATTGTTATTGATTGTTGGGTTTTGAGTTTTGAGTTTGCAAGAAAGGCATTTCACTGTACTTGTGCATGTGACATTAACTTGAATAAACTCCTGTTTACGTTTTATAGTTGGGAACAATCACACTAATTGTGTTTGGACCCTTGAGATTCTGACTTCCTTTTGTTTCAAGTTATCTCTGACTGTCAGCAGAAGTTACTGTAGGCTATAGATATGGTTCAGCTGGCAGGGTTTATATGGAGTTGAAGTAGCGCTCTTTAACATGTATTTCTGTCTACATTCTTCTACAAATCTGTTTTATGTCCCTTTTCTCTATCTGAAGAAGCGAAGGGGACAGTGCTTGATGAATTCCAGACATTTCATGTTTGCGGACTGTCGAGGGGCCTCAGGAAATGGGGTGTTGAAGGGAGGGGAGGGTCAGAAGAATAATTTATTACAGAAGTCAGAGTTTGTCTAAACAGTTTAGTAACAGGAAGTGTTGTGTTCTGCACTATGCTGCTGTGTTCTAGGGTCACAACACTTTAATAGCATGCTGAGGTGTAGGAAAATAAGCTGTCAGGCTCTTTGGGGGGGGGTTTACCTCAATGCTCACTATTTACAACAGGGCTAGGTTGTCTATTTCCAGTTAGCCTGTCTGTCTCCTGTTAGACAGGCCACCAGGAGATAGACAGGCCACCAGGAGATAGACAGGCCACCAGGAGATAGACAGGCCACCAGGAGATAGACAGGCCACCAGGAGATAGACAGGCTATCTATATCCAGTTAGAATATCTATCTATCTATCTATCGATTTTTATTTCGGGTAAAACAAGTTGTACAGTTTAAAACCGTATTTAAGAGCACAACAAACCCAGAGGATGTGTAAGCATAAACAGGAAATACATGGAGATACACATAACAAGAAATACAAACAATTCAAGACTAAAAGTCCCACTATTTCTGACGTTCTCCTATGTAGGCCTGCACACATTTTCCCGCAGATGGGTTCTAACCGGCCCTGTTAGCCTGTCTCTCTCGATCTCCAGCTAGCCTGTCTCTCTCGATCTCCAGCTAGCCTGTCTCTCTCGATCTCCAGCTAGCCTGTCTCTATCATAAGCTAGCCTGTCTCTATCGATCACCAGCTAGCCTGTCTCTATCGATCTCCAGCTAGCCTGTCTCTCTCGATCTCCAGCTAGCCTGTCTCTCTCGATCTCCAGCTAGCCTGTCTCTCTCGATCTCCAGCTAGCCTGTCTCTCTCGATCTCCAGCTAGCCTGTCTCTCTCGATCTCCAGCTAGCCTGTCTCTATCGATCTCCAGCTAGCCTGTCTCTATCGATCTCCAGCTAGCCTGTCTCTCTCGATCTCCAGCTAGCCTGTCTCTATCGATCTCCAGCTAGCCTGTCTCTCTCGATCTCCAGCTAGCCTGTCTCTCTCGATCTCCAGCTAGCCTGTCTCTCTCGATCTCCAGCTAGCCTGTCTCTATCGATCTCCAGCTAGCCTGTCTCTATCGATCTCCAGCTAGCCTGTCTCTCTCGATCTCCAGCTAGCCTGTCTCTATCGATCTCCAGCTAGCCTGTCTCTATCAATCTCCAGCTAGCCTGTCTCTCTCGATCTCCAGCTAGCCTGTCTCTATCGATCTCCAGCTAGCCTGTCTCTATCGATCTCCAGCTAGCCTGTCTCTATCGATCTCCAGCTAGCCTGTCTCTCTCTATCTATCCCCAGTGTAGCTGGATTTTGGTTTAGTTAGCACTACAGCTCCCAGAAAGGACTATCTCAAGCCCCAAATAAAAGGACATCTTGTAGAGTTCAGAGGGATATAGGATCAAGCATAGAGAGACCAGAGTGGTATACCACAAAGCAAGCTAGATCTACTCAGGCTTTTATAAAGCTAGCCAGCTTCAGTTAGCTTCACATTCAGTTAGCTTCACATTCAGTTAGCTTCACATTCCAGGTCAGGCTTAATTCATACTATGATGTTGGATATTGCTCGTCCACCTGCCGCCAACTCTAGTAGGCTAGTAGCTGCATGCGTGTATTATTTCTTATTGTTGAGAAGGAACCTGCAAGTAAGCATTTTGTTGGACGATGATACCATGCATATCCCGTACATACAGTGCATTTGGAAAGTATTTAGACCCCTTGGCTTTTTCCAAATGTTGTTACGTTACAGCCTTATTCTAAAGTTGATTAAATGATTTATTTATTCTCATCAATCTACACACAATAACCCAATAATGACAAGCGAAAACAGAAACAAATGTATTAAAAATAAAAAAACAGAAATACCGAGACAGACAAAAAGATGTCTGCAGCATTGATGGTCCCCAAGAACACAGTGGCCTCCATCATTCTTAAATGGAAGAAGTTTGGAACCACCAAGACTCTTCCAAGAGCTGGCTGCCCGGCCAAACTGAGTAATCAGGGGAAAAGGGTCTTGGTCAGGGTGGTGACCAAGAACCCGATGGTCACTCTGACAGAGCTCCAGAGTTCCTCAGTGGAGATGGGGGAATCTTCCAGAAGGACAACCATCTCTGCAGCACTCCACCAATCAGGCCTTTATGGTAGTGGCCAGACGGAAGCCACTCCTCAGTAAAAGGCACATGACAGCCCGCTTGGAGTTTGCCAAAAGGCACCTAAAGGACACTGACCATGAGAAACAAGATTCTCTGGTCTAATGAAACCAAGATTGAACTCTTTGGCCTGAATGCCAAGTGTCAAGTCTGGAGGAAACCTGGCACCATCCCTACAGTGAAGCATGGTGGTGGCAGCATCATGCTGTGGGGATGTTTTTCAGCTGCAGGGACTGGGAGACTAGTCAGGATCAAGGGAAAGATGAACGGAGCAAAGTACAGAGAGATCCTTGACGAAAACCTGCTCCAGAGAGCTCAGGACCTCAAACTGGAGTGAAGGTTCACCTTCCAACAGGACAACGACCCTAAGCACACAGCCAATACAAAGCAGGAGTGGCTTTAGAACAAGTCTCTGAATGTCAGGCTATATACAGGGAGTACCGGTACAGAGTCAATATACAGGCTACAGTGAGGGAAAAAAGTATTTGATCCCTTGCTGATTTTGTACGTTTGCCCACTGACAAAGACATGATCAGTCTATAATTTTAATGGTAGGTTTATTTGAACAGTGAGAGACAGAATAACAACAAACAAATCCAGAAAAACGCATGTCAAAAATGTTATAAATTGATTTGCATTTTAATGAGGGAAATAAGTATTTGACCCGTCTGCAAAACATGACTTAGTACTTGGTGGCAAAACCCT
Source organism: Coregonus clupeaformis (assembly GCF_020615455.1). Lineage (NCBI taxonomy): Eukaryota > Metazoa > Chordata > Actinopteri > Salmoniformes > Salmonidae > Coregonus > Coregonus clupeaformis. Next base: position 912,031 of record NW_025533483.1, on the reverse strand, counting down.
TGTTGGCAATCACAGAGGTCAGACATTTCTTGTAGTTGGCCACCAGGTTTGCACACATCTCAGGAGGGATTTTGTCCTACTCCTCTTTGCAGATCTTCTCCAAGTCATTAAGGTTTCGAGCCTAACATTTGGCAACTCGAACCTTCAGCTCCCTCCACAGATTTTCTATGGGATTGAAGTCTGGAGACTGGCTAGGCCACTCCAGGACCTTAATGTGCTTCTTCTTGAGCCACTCCTTTGTTGCCTTGGCCGTGTGTTTTGGGTCATTGTCATGCTGGAATACCCATCCACGACCCATTTTCAATGCCCTGGCTGAGGGAAGGAGGTTCTCACCCAAGATTTGACGGTACATGGCCCCGTCCATCGTCCCTTTGATGCTGTGAAAAAATGTCCTGTCCCCTTAGCAGAAAAACACCCCCAAAGCATGATGTTTCCACCTCCATGTTTGACGGTGGGGATGGTGTTCTTGGGGTCATAGGCAGCATTCCTCCTCCTCCAAACACGGCGAGTTGAGTTGATGCCAAAGAGCTCGATTTTGGTCTCATCTGACCACAACACTTTCACCCAGTTCTCCTCTGAATCATTCAGATGTTCATTGGCAAACTTCAGATGGGCCTGTATATGTGCTTTCTTGAGCAGGTGGACCTTGCACGGCGTAGTGTGTTACCAATTGTTTTCTTGGTTACTATGGTACCAGCTGCCTTGAGATCATTGACAAGATCCTCCCGTGTAGTTCTGGGCTGATTCCTCACTGTTCTAATGATCATTGCAACTCCACGAGGTGAAATCTTGCATGGAGCCCCAGGCCGAGGGAGATTGACAGGTCTTTTGTGTTTCTCCCATTTGCGAATAATCGCACCAACTGTTGTCACCTTCTCACCAAGCTGCTTGGCGATGGTCTTGTAGCCCATTCCAGCCTTGTGTAGGTCTACAATCTTGTCCCTGACATCCTTGGAGAGCTCTTTGGTCTTGGCCATGGTGGAGAGTTTGGAATCTGATTGATTGATTGCTTCTGTGAACAGGTGTCTTTTATACAGGTAACAAGCTGGGAGTGTGCTCCTAATCTCAGCTCGTTACCTGTATAAAAGACACCTGGGAGCCAGAAATCTTTCCGATTGAGAGGGGGTCAAATACTTATTTCCCTCATTAAAATGCAAATCAATGTATAACATTTTTGACATGCGTTTTTCTGGATTTTTGTTGTTGTTATTCTGTCTCTCACTGTTCAAATAAACCTACCATTAAAATTACAGACTGATCATTTCTTTGTCTGTGGCAAAACTTACAAAATCAGCAGGGGATCAAATACTTTTTTCCCTCACTGTATATACAGGGAGTACCGGTACAGAGTCAATGTGCGGGGGTACAGGTTAGTCCAGGTAATATGTACATGTGGGTAGAGTTAAAGTGACTATGCATAAATAATTAACAGAGTAGCAGCAGCTTAAAAAGAGGGGGTGGGGGGGGGACAATGCAAATAGTCCGGGTAGCCATGTGATTAGCTGTTCAGGAGGAGTCTTATGGCTTGGGGGTAGAAGCTGTTAAGGAGCCTTTTGGACCTAGACTTGGCGCTCTGGTATCGGATGCCGTGCGGGAGCAGAGAGAACAGTCTATGACTAGGGTGGCTGGAGTCTTTGACAATTGTTAGGGCCTTCCTCTGACACCGCCTGGTATAGAGGTCCTGGATGGCAGGAAGCTTAGCCCCAGTGATGTACTGGGCCGTTCGCGCTACCCTCTGTAGTGCCTTGCGGTCGAAGGCCGAGCAGTTGCTATACCAGGCGGTGATGCAACCAGTCAGGATGCTCTCGATGGTGCAGCTGTAGAAGTTTTGGAAGATCTGGGGACCCATGCAAAATCTTTTCAGTCTCCTGAGGGGGAATAGGCCCTCTTCACGTCTGTCTTGGTGTGTTTGGACCATGATAGTTTGTTGGTGATGTGGACACCAAGGAACTTGAAGCTCTCAACCTGCTCCACTACAGCCCCGTCGATGAGAACGGGGGCGTGCTCGGTCCTCCTTTTCCTGCAGTCCACAATCATTTCCTTTATCTTGATCACGTTGAGGGAGAGGTTGTTATCCTGGCACCACACGGCCAGGTCTCTGACCTTCCTATAGGCTGTCTCATCATTGTTGTGTCATTGGAAAACGTAATGATGGTGTCGGAGTCGTGCCTGGCCATGCAGTCATGGGTGAACAGGGAGTACAGGAGGGGACTGAGCATGCACCCCTGAGGGCCCCCCATGTTGAGGATCAGTGTGGCAGATGTGTTGTTACCTACCCTTACCACCTGGGGGCGGCCCGTCAGGAAGTCCAGGATCCAGTTGTAGAGGGAGGTGTTTAGTCCCAGGGTCCTTAGCTTAGTGATGACCTTTGAGGGCACCATGGTGTTGAATGCTGAGCTGTAGTCAATGAATCTGGAGTGATGGAGGTAGATATGCATAGGGGTAAGGGGTGATGGATGTAGATATGTATAGGGGTAAGGGGTGATGGAGGTAGATATGTATAGGGGTAAGGGGTGATGGAGGTAGATATGTATAGGGGTAAGGGGTGATGGAGGTAGATATGTATAGGGGTAAGGGGTGATGGAGGTAGATATGCATAGGGGTAAGGGGTGATGGAGGTAGATATGTATAGGGGTAAGGGGTGATGGAGGTAGATATGTATAGGGGTAAGGGGTGATGGAGGTAGATATGTATAGGGGGTAAGGGGTGATGGAGGTAGATATGTATAGGGGTAAGGGGTGATGGAGGTAGATATGTGTAGGGGTAAGGGGACAGGGGTGATGGAGGTAGATATGTGTAGGGGTAAGGGGACAGGGGTGATGGAGGTAGATATGTATAGGGGTAAGGGGTGATGGAGGTAGATATGTATAGGGGTAAGGGGTGATGGAGGTAGATATGTATAGGGGTAAGGGGTGATGGAGGTAGATATGTATAGGGGTAAGGGGGTGATGGAGGTAGATATGTATAGGGGTAAGGGGTGATGGAGGTAGATATGTATAGGGGGTAAGGGGTGATGGAGGTAGATATGCATAGGGGTAAGGGGGTGATGGAGGTAGATATGTATAGGGGTAAGGGGGTGATGGAGGTAGATATGTATAGGGGTAAGGGGGTGATGGAGGTAGATATGTAATGGGGTAAGGGGTGATGGAGGTAGATATGTATAGGGGTAAGGGGTGATGGAGGTAGATATGTATAAGGGTAAGGGGTGATGGAGGTAGATATGTGTAGGGGTAAGGGGACAGGGGTGATGGAGGTAGATATGTATAGGGGTAAGGGGTGATGGAGGTAGATATGTATAGGGGTAAGGGGTGATGGAGGTAGATATGTATAGGGGTAAGGGGTGATGGAGGTAGATATGTATAGGGGTAAGGGGTGATGGAGGTAGATATGTATAGGGGTAAGGGGTGATGGAGGTAGATATGTATAGGGGTAAGGGGTGATGGAGGTAGATATGTATAGGGGTTAGGGGTGATGGAGGTAGATCTGTATAGGGGTAAGGGGACAGGGATACTGGAGTGATGGAGGTAGATATGTATAGGGGTAAGGGGACAGGGATACTGGAGTGATGGAGGTAGATATGTATAGGGGTAAGGGGACAGGGATACTGGAGTGATGGAGGTAGATATGTATAGGGGTAAGGGGACAGGGATACTGGAGTGATGGAGGTAGATATGTATAGGGGTAAGGGGTGATGGAGGTAGATATGTATAGGGGTAAGGGGTGATGGAGGTAGATCTGTGAAATAGAAGCATTGTGGACATAGACATATATTCCATAGAAGGGTTTTGGAACCTCTAACCCTGTTAAACTCAATAGCTGCCAGTCTTTACTTGAATGGGAACTGCTATGGATTATATGTCTATGACTTTTTTTTAGGGGGTAGATCAGCTTTAATATTTCAGATAGATTGTAACTTCCATCAATGTAATTGTCTGCATCACTTCCAATCCCCCGTGTTTTTTTTTTCTCTCAAAAAAATTAATAAATATATATATTGGAGTAAACTAGTGAACAACAATGCTTAGGCCTCTACTTCCAGCTTATACATACTATATACATTTTATGGACACAGTCAAATTCTACAATAATTATATTTTGTTTGTTTTTACTCCTGAACTTCCTCCGATCATTTTCATGATGTCCATCTGGTTTGCTTCTATATGCCATATTTTTCTAACTGTGCTCCTTCACAAAAGCTCTCAACCTACAACCTATATACTTATTATTTTTACATTTTACATTTGTCATTTACCAGACGCTCTTATCCAGAGCGACTTACAGTTAGTGAGTACATTTTTCATATTATGGACACAGTATGCTCTCAGACATTTCATTCAGGGTAAATGGAGTTAGCCCTTAGTTAGCAGGTTAGTTCTGAAGGATTCATTGCCATAGAACTGTACCTAGCTAAAAGGTTAGCCGCTGTCAGACTGTGTTCCCCTGCCAGTCCACTCCCATGGTGTTGTAGAGGGAGTGACCAGGGCACCAATGGCTGGAAGGGTCCCAGAAGAGACTTCATAGGCTTACTGCAAGTTGCTCTCTTGTGAGGGGAGATGACAGGCAACACACTCCCTGCACACCAAGGCCTGACATATCCTGTATTATGACAATGGCACAGAAATACATGTTTATTTAATGACCATGTACAGTGGGGGAAAAAAAGTATTTAGTCAGCCACTAATTGTGCAAGTTCTCCCACTTAAAAAGATGAGAGAGGCCTGTCATTTTCATCATAGGTACACGTCAACTATGACAGACAAATTGAGAAAAAAAAATCCAGAAAATCACATTGTATGATTTTTTTATGAATTTATTTGCCAAGTATGGTGGAAAATAAGTATTTGGTCACCTACAAACAAGCAAGATTTCTGGCTCCTCTGTCCTCCACTCGTTACCTGTATTAATGGCACCTGTTTGAACTTGCTATCAGTATAAAAGACACCTGTCCACAACCTCAAACAGTCACACTCCAAACTCCACTATGGCCAAGACCAAAGAGCTGTCAAAGGACACCAGAAACAAAATTGTAGACCTGCACCAGGCTGGGAAGACTGAATCTGCAATAGGTAAGCAGCTTGGTTTGAAGAAATCAACTGTGGGAGCAATTATTAGGAAATGGAAGACATACAAGACCACTGATAATCTCCCTCGATCTGGGGCTCCACGCAAGATCTCACCCTGTGGGGTCAAAATGATCACAAGAACGGTGAGCAAAAATCCCAGAACCACACGGGGGGACATAGTGAATGACCTGCAGAGAGCTGGGACCAAAGTAACAAAGCCTACCATCAGTAACACACTACGCCGCCAGGGACTCAAATCCTGCAGTGCCAGACGTGTCCCCCTGCTTAAGCCAGTACATGTCCAGGCCCGTCTGAAGTTTGCTAGAGTGCATTTGGATGATCCAGAAGAGGATTGGGAGAATGTCATATGGTCAGATGAAACCAAAATAGAACTTTTTGGTAAAAACTCAACTCGTCGTGTTTGGAGGACAAAGAATGCTGAGTTGCATCCAAAGAACACCATACCTACTGTGAAGCATGGGGGTGGAAACATCATGCTTTGGGGCTGTTTTTTCTGCAAAGGGACCAGGATGACTGATCCGTGTAAAGGAAAGAATGAATGGGGCCATGTATCGTGAGATTTTGAGTGAAAACCTCCTTCCATCAGCAAGGGCATTGAAGATGAAACGTGGCTGGGTCTTTCAGCATGACAATGATCCCAAACACACCGCCCGGGCAACGAAGGAGTGGCTTCGTAAGAAGCATTTCAAGATCCTGGAGTGGCCTAGCCAGTCTCCAGATCTCAACCCCATAGAAAATCTTTGGAGGGAGTTGAAAGTCCGTGTTGCCCAGCGACAGCCCCAAAACATCACTGCTCTAGAGGAGATCTGCATGGAGGAATGGGCCAAAATACCAGCAACAGTGTGTGAAAACCTTGTGAAGACTTACAGAAAACGTTTGACCTGTGTCATTGCCAAGGGTATATAACAAAGTATTGAGAAACTTTTGTTATTGACGAAATACTTATTTTCCACCATAATTTTGCAAATAAATTCATTAAAAATCCTACAATGTGATTTTCTGGATTTTTTTTTCTCATTTTGTCTGTCATAGTTGACGTGTACCTATGATGAAAATTACAGGCCTCTCTCATCTTTTTAAGTGGGAGAACTTGCACAATTGGTGGCTGACTAAATACTTTTTTTCCCCACTGTAGATCACACACTGACCTCTATACATTCTATGATATAGCCTAGCGATTATAATATTCCTTCTGTCTTTCCAGAGACATTTCTTCAGGAACCTGGGCTCCATCATAACCTACGCCTTCCTGGGAACAGCCATCTCCTGCTTCGTCATCGGGTGAGTCAGTGTATTGGTGGGATCGATTAGATCACGTCTGGTATGGAACTCTTGTAATCCTCTCCTCTCCTCTCCTCAGAAACCTGATGTATGGAGTGGTGAAGCTGATGCAGTTCGTTGGGCAGCTGACTAACAAGTTCTACTACACAGACTGTCTTTTCTTCGGGGCCATCGTCTCTGCCACTGACCCAGGTAGGTACTGCCATTCAGCAACATCATCGCCACCTCAGCCCAGTGGAGGGCTCTCTCTACAGGCCTTATGAGCAGTAGCAAACCTCTGGAGCCATTTCAAATATCATCCCTCCTAATTCACTACAAGGATGGTCATGGTACATACATTCTAGCAAGCAACACGTTGTGTGTGTGTATTTCAGTGACGGTGCTGGCCATCTTCAATGAGCTCCATGCAGATGTGGATCTTCATGCCCTGCTGTTTGGAGAGAGTGTCATGAACGACGCGGTGGCCATCGTCCTCTCCTCGTAAGTTACTGTTTTCCTCCTCTCTCCTCCCAACGCTCTCTCTCTGTGTGTCAGAGGGTTTCTCTGTTTCTGGTTTATTGCTGTTCTCTCCTCTTTCCCTCCTCTTGCCCCTCCTCCTCTTCCCCTCCTCCTCTTTCCCCTCCTCTTTCTCCTCCTCCTCTTTCTCTTCCTCTTCCCCCTCCTCCTCTTTCTCCTCCTCCTCTTTCTCTTCCTCTTTCCCCTCCTCCTCTTTCTCCTCCTCCTCTTTCTCCTCCTCCTCTTTCCCCTCCTCCTCTTTCTCCTCCTCCTCGTTCTCCTCCTCCTCTTTCCCCTCCTCCTCTTTCTCCTCCTCCTCCTCTTTCTCCTCCTCCTCTTTCCCCTCTTCCTCTTTCTCTTCCTCTTTCCCCTCTTCCTCTTTCTCCTCTTTCCCCTCCTCCTCTTTCTCTTCCTCTTTCCCTCCTCCTCTTTCTCCTCTTTCCCCTCCTCCTCTTTCCCCTCCTCCTCTTTCTCTTCCTCTTCCCCCTCCTCCTCTTTCTCCTCCTCCTCTTTCCCCTCTTCCTCTTTCTCTTCCTCTTTCCCCTCTTCCTCTTTCTCCTCTTTCCCCTCCTCCTCTTTCCCCTCCTCCTCTTTCCCCCCTCCTCTTTCCCCCCTCCTCTTTCCCCTCCTCCTCTTTCCCCCCTCCTCTTTCCCCCCTCCTCTTTCCCCTCCTCCTCTTTCCCCCCTCCTCTTTGTCCTCCCCCCCTCCTCTTTCCCCTCCTCCTCTTTCCCCCCTCCTCTTTCCCCTCCTCCTCTTTCCCCCCTCCTCTTTCCCCCCTCCTCTTTCCCCCCCTCCTCTTTCTCCATCCCCTCCCCCTCCTCTTTCCCCCCTCCTCTTTGTCCTCCTCCCCCCTCTTTCTCCTCCCCCTCCCTCTCCTCTTTCCCCCTCCTCTTTCCCCCCTCCTCTTTGTCCTCCTCCTCCCCCCCTTCTCCCCCCTCTTTCTCCTCCCCCTCCCCTCCTCTTTCCCCCCCTCCTCTTTCCCCCCTCCTATTTCCCCCCCCTCCTCTTTGTCCTCCTCCTCCTCCCCCCCTCTTTGTCCTCCCCCTCCCCCCTTTCTCCTCCCCCTCCCCCCTCTTTCTCCTCCCCCTCTCCTATTTCCCCTCCTCTTACCCCCCTCCTCTTTCTCCTCTTCCTCTTTCCCCCCTCCTCTTTCCCCCCTCCTCTTTCTCCTCCCCCCTCCTCTTTCCCCCCTCTTCTTTCTCCTCTTCCTCTTTCCCCCCCTCCTCTTTCCCCCCTCCTCTTTGTCCTCCTCCTCCTCCCCCCCTCTTTCTCCTCCCCCTCCTCTTTCTCCTCCCCCCTCCTCTTTCCCCCCCTCCTCTTTCTCCTCCTCCTCTTTCCCGCCCTCCTCTTTCCCCCTCCTCTTTGTCCTCCTCCTCCTCCTCCCCCCCTTTCTCCTCCCCCTCCCCCTCCTCTTCCCCCTCCTCCTCTTTCCCTCCTCCTCTTTCTCTTCCTCTTCCCCCTCCTCCTCTTTCTCCTCCTCCTCTTTCCCCCTCCTCCTCTTTCTCTTCCTCTTTCCCCTCTTCCTCTTTCTCCTCTTTCCTCCTCCTCTTTCCCCTCCTCCTCTTTCTCTTCCTCTTTCCCCCTCCTCTTTCCCCTCCTCCTCTTTCCCCCTCCTCTTTCCCCCTCCTCTTTCCCCTCCTCCTCTTTCCCCCTCCTCTTTGTCCTCCCCCCTCCTCTTTCCCCTCCTCCTCTTTCCCCCCTCCTCTTTCCCTCCTCCTCTTTCCCCCCTCCTCTTTCCCCCTCCTCTTTCCCCCTCCTCTTTCTCCATCCCTCCCCTCCTCTTTCCCCCCTCCTCTTTCCCCACCTCCTCTTTCCCCCTCCTCTTTGTCCTCCTCCCCCCTCTTTCTCCTCCCCCTCCCTCTCCTCTTTCCCCCTCCTCTTTCCCCCCTCCTCTTTGTCCTCCTCCTCCCCCTTCTCCTCCCCCCCTCTTTCTCCTCCCCCTCCTCCTCTTTCCCCCCTCCTCTTTCCCCCCTCCTATTTCCCCCCCTCCTCTTTGTCCTCCTCCTCCTCCCCCCTCTTTGTCCTCCCCCCTCCCCCCTTTCTCCTCCCTCTCCCCCCTCTTTCTCCTCCCCCTCCCTCCTATTTCCCCCCCTCCTCTTACCCCCCTCCTCTTTCTCCTCTTCCTCTTTCCCCCCTCCTCTTTCCCCCCTCCTCTTTCTCCTCCCCCCCTCCTCTTTCCCCCCCTCTTCTTTCTCCTCTTCCTCTTTCCCCCTCCTCTTTCCCCCCTCCTCTTTGTCCTCCTCCTCCTCCCCCCTCTTTCTCCTCCCCTCCTCTTTCTCCTCCCCCCCTCCTCTTTCCCCCTCCTCTTTCTCCTCCTCCTCTTTCCCGCCCTCCTCTTTCCCCCTCCTCTTTGTCCTCCTCCTCCTCCCTCCCCCCTTTCTCCTCCCCCTCCCCCTCCTCTTCCCCCCTCCTCTTTGTCCTCCCCCCTCTTTCTCCTCCCCCTCCCCCTCCTCTTTCCCCCCTCCTCCTCTTTCCCCCCTCCTCTTTCCCCCTCCTCCTCTTTCTGGAGCGGAGACAGACCTGGTGCTCTATTGACCCATACTGACAACTGCTATCAGTTACTGGAGAGGCCCATTGTGGTGTAGCTGGAGAGGCCCAGTGTGGTGTAGCTGGATGTGGTGTAGCTGGATGTGGTGTAGCTGGAGAGGCCCAGTGTGGTGTAGCTGGAGATGCCCAGTGTGGTGTAGCTGGATGTGGTGTAGCTGGATGTGGTGTAGCTGGAGAGGCCCAGTGTGGTGTAGCTGGAGATGCCCAGTGTGGTGTAGCTGGATGTGGTGTAGCTGGAGAGGCCCAGTGTGGTGTAGCTGGAGATGCCCAGTGTGGTGTAGCTGGATGTGGTGTAGCTGGATGTGGTGTAGCTGGAGAGGCCCAGTGTGGTGTAGACTGGGCAGAGGCCCACCCACTGGGTAGCCAGTCAGAATACGTTTTTCCCCACAAAAGGGCTTTATTACATCTGTGGCATTGTGTTGTGTGACAAAACTGCACATTTTAAAGTGGCCTTTTATTGTCCCCAGCACAAGGTGCACCTGTGTAATGATCATGCTGTTTAATCAGCTTCTTGATATGCCACACCTGTCAGGTGGATGGATTATCTTGGCAAAGGAGAAATGTTCACTAACAGGGATGTAAACAAATTTGTGCACAAAATTTGAGAGAAATAAGCTTTTTGTGCGCATGGATCTTATTTTTTTTTATTTCAGCTCATGAAACATGGGACCAACACTTTACATGTTACGTTTATGTTTTTGTTCAGTGTAGTATGCCGCCTCTGGAGCAAATTAGGGTTAAGTGCCTTGCTCAAGGGCATATCGACAGATCTTTCACCTTGCCGGCGACATTTCGCTTACTGCCCCAACACCGCTAGGCTACCTGCCGCCTGTGAAACGTATTGCTCCTGTGAAACGTATTGCTCCTGTGAAACGTATTGTTCCTGTGAAACGTATTGTTCCTGTGAAACGTATTGCTCCTGTGAAACGTATTGCTCCTGTGAAACGTATTGCTCCTGTGAAACGTATTGCTCCTGTGAAACGTATTGCTCCTGTGAAACGAAGGATATTTGTATGATGGATGAAAGTGTTAATGTTTGCTTCAAGTTCTGTGTCCTGTGTTTTTGTTCCAGGTCTATTGTAGCTTACCAGCCTGCTGGATCCAACACGCACACCTTCGATGCCACGGCCTTCTTCAAGTCAGTGGGTGTTTTCCTGGGCATCTTCAGTGGATCCTTCGCCATGGGAGCCATCACTGGAGTGTTCACTGCACTCATATCCTTTTACTGAAACATCGCTACAGAACATAGCTGTCAAGAAATATCAAATATTTGGTTCTTTACTAGATCTAGTAACTAAAATCACTTAAAAAGGGTAGTCAAAATGTGCTGCCATCTTGTTTATTATGTTGGGAGGAAAGAGTCATGTTTTAAGGAATAGCTAGTCTGAAGAGGTCACTGCCCTCATATCCTGAAAGATTACCACCGCTTTATTAACAGCGTGTTTAGTACACTGGCAACACTGTACTGGCAGTGTCCACTGTTCTGCTTCTCTAACTCCTCTGCCTCTACGTGACGAAGTTCACCAAGCTGCACTGTTTCCCCCTGCTGGAGACAGCCCTCTTCTTCCTCATGTCCTGGAGCACCTTCCTATTGGCCGAGGCCTGCGGGTTCACAGGTCAGGACCGGGGTGGAAGGGTCAAGAGGGGCTAGCTGCTCTGTATGCGTCCCAAATGGCACCCCATTCCCTATAAAGTGCATAAGGCTCTGGTCTAAAGTAGTGCACTATATAGGGAATAGGGTGCCATTCTCTGGTCTAAAGTAGTGCACTATATAGGGAATAGGGTGCCATTCTCTGGTCTAAAGTAGTGCACTATGTAGGGAATAGGGTGCCATTCTCTGGTCTAAAGTAGTGCACTATATAGGGAATAGGGTGCCATTCTCTGGTCTAAAGTAGTGCACTACATAGGGAATAGGGTGCCATTCTCTGGTCTAAAGTAGTGCACTATATAGGGAATAGGGTGCCATTCTCTGGTCTAAAGTAGTGCACTATATAGGGAATAGGGTGCCATTCTCTGGTCTAAAGTAGTGCACTATATAGGGAATAGGGTGCCATTCTCTGGTCTAAAGTAGTGCACTATATAGGGAATAGGGTGCCATTCTCTGGTCTAAAGTAGTGCACTATATAGGGAATAGGGTGCCATTCTCTGGTCTAAAGTAGTGCACTATATAGGGAATAGGGTGCCATTCTCTGGTCTAAAGTAGTGCACTATATAGGGAATAGGGTGCCATTCTCTGGTCTAAAGTAGTGCACTATATAGGGAATAGGGTGCCATTCTCTGGTCTAAAGTAGTGCACTATATAGGGAATAGGGTGCCATTCTCTGGTCTAAAGTAGTGGACTATATAGGGAATAGGGTGCCATTCTCTGGTCTAAAGTAGTGCACTATGTAGGGAATAGGGTGCTGTTTGGGATGCAGACTGTAATATAAAGTTAGCACACTGGCTGCAGTCAATGTTTTACAGATTTTGCTAAAGAAAGAGCAGATCACATACAGTTGAAGTGGGAAGTTTACATACACTTAGGTTGGAGTCATTAAAACTCGTTTTTCAAACACTCCACACATTGCTTGTTAACAACCATTAACAACTATAGTTTTGGCAAGTCGGTTAGGACATCTACTTGACACAGGTAATTTTTCCAACAATTGTTTACAGACAGATTATTTCACTTATAATTCACTGTATCACAATTCCAGTGGGTCAGAAGTTTACATACACTAAGTTGACTGTGCCTTTAAACAGCTTGGAAAATTCCAGGAAATGATAGCTTTAGAAGCTTCTGATAGGCTAATTGACATAATTTGAGTCAATTGGAGGTGTACCTGTGGATTTATTTCAAGGCCTACCTTCAACCTCATTGCCTCTTTACTTGACATCATGGGAAAATCAAAAGAAATCAGCCAAGACCTCAGAAAAAAATGTGTAGACCTCCACAAGTCTGGTTCATCCTTGGGAGCAATTTCCAAACGCCTGAAGGTACCGCGTTCATCTGTACAAACAATAGTACGCAAGTATAAACACCATGGGACCACGCAGCCGTCATACCGCTCAGGAAGGAGACGCGTTCTGTCTACTAGAGATGATCGTACTTTGGTGCGAAAAGTGCAAATCAATCCCAGAACAACAGCAAAGGACCTTGTGAAGATTCTGGAGGAAACAGGTACAAAAGTATCTATATCCACAGTAAAACGAGTCCTATATCGACATAACCTGAAAGGCCGCTCAGCAAGGAAGAAGCCACTGCTCCAAAACCACCATAAAAAAGCCAGACTACGATTTGCAACTGCACATGGGGACAAAGATCGTACTTTTTGGAGAAATGTCCTCTGGTCTGATGAAACAAAAATTTAACTGTTTGGCCATAATGACCATCGTTATGTTTGGAGGAAAAAGGGGTTGCTTGCAAGCCGAAGAACACCATCCCAACCGTGAAGCACGGGGGTGGCAGCATCATGCTGTGGGGGTGCTTTGCTGCAGGTGGGACTGGTGCACTTCACAAAATTGATGGCATCATGAGGAAGGAAAATTATGTGGATATATTGAAGCAACATCTCAAGACATCAGTCAGGAAGTTAAAGCTTGGTCGCAAATGGGTCTTCCAAATGGACAATGACCCCAAGCATACTTCCAATGTTGTGGCAAAATGGCTTAAGGACAACAAAGTCAAGGTATTGGAGTGGCCATCACAAAGCCCTGACCTCAATCCTATAGAAAATGTGTGGGCAGAACTGAAAAAGCGTGTGCGAGCAAGGAGGCCTACAAACCTGACTCAGTTACACCAGCTCTGTCAGGAGGAATGGGCCAAAATTCACCCAACTTATTGTGGGAAGCTTGTGGAAGGCTACCCGAAACGTTTGACCCAAGTTAAACAATTTTAAAGGCAATGCTACCAAATACTAATTGAGTGTATGTAAACTTCTGAGCCACTGGGAATGTGATGAAATAAATAAAAGCTGAAATAAATCATTCTCTATACTATTATTCTGACATTTCACATTCTTAAAATAAAGTGGTGATCCTAACTGACCTAAGACAGGGAATTTGTACTAGGATTAAATGTCGGAAATTGTGAAAAACTGAGTTTAAATGTATTTGGCTAAGGTGTATGTAAACTTCCGACTTCAACTGTAGCAAAAACAATAAGAGGATTATAGATGCAGCATAGGGAGGCAGGTAGCCTAGCAGTTGAGAGCGTTGGCCCAGTAACTGAAAAGTCGCTGGTTCGAATCCCGAGCAGACTAGGTGAAAAATCTGCGATATGCCCTTGAGCAAGGCACTTAACCGTAATTGCTCCTGTAAATTACTCTGGATAAGAGTGTCTGCTAAGTGACTAAAATGTCAAATGAATATGCATACATTTTTATTTTTATTTTATTTAACTAGGCGAGTCAGTTAAGAACACATTCTTATTTACATTGACGGCCTACCAAAACACAAAAGGCCTCCTGCGGGGACAGGGGCTGGGATTAAAAATAAAAAATAAAATACAAATCTAGGACAAAACACACATCACGACAATAGAGACACCCGAACACTACATAAAGAGAGACCTAAGACAACAACATAGCATGGTAGCAACACCACATGGCAGCAGCACAACATGGTAACAGCACAAAACATGGTAAAAACATTATTGGGCACAGACAACAGCACAAAGGGCAAGAAGGTAGAGACAACAATACATCAGGCGAAGCAGCCACAACTGTCAGTAAGAGTGTCCATGATGGAGTCTTTGAATGAAGAGATGGAGATAAAACTGGCAGCAGCTACTCTTCCTGGGGTTTATTATGGATCCCCATTAGTTCCTGCCAAGGCAGCAGCTACTCTTCCTGGGGTTTATTATGGATCCCCATTAGTTCCTGCCAAGGCAGCAGCTACTCTTCCTGGGGTTTATTATGGATCCCCATTAGTTCCTGCCAAGGCAGCAGCTACTCTTCCTGGGGTTTACCATGGATCCCCATTAGTTCCTGCCAAGGCAGCAGCTACTCTTCCTGGGGTTTATTATGGATCCCCATTAGTTCCTGCCAAGGCAGCAGCTACTCTTCCTGTGGTTTATTATGGATCCCCATTAGTTCCCTGCCAAGGCAGCAGCTACTCTTCCTGGGGTTTATTATGGATCCCCATTAGTTCCTGCCAAGGCAGCAGCTACTCTTCCTGTGGTTTATTATGGATCCCCATTAGTTCCTGCCAAGGCAGCAGCTACTCTTCCTGGGGTTTTATTATGGATCCCCATTAGTTCCTGCCAAGGCAGCAGCTACTCTTCCTGGGGTTTATTATGGATCCCCATTAGTTCCTGCCAAGGCAGCAGCTACTCTTCCTGGGGTTTATTATGGATCCCCATTAATTCCTGCCAAGGCAGCAGCTACTCTTCCTGGGGTTTATTATGGATCCCCATTAGTTCCTGCCAAGGCAGCAGCTACTCTTCCTGGGGTTTATTATGGATCCCCATTAGTTCCTGCCAAGGCAGCAGCTACTCTTCCTGGGGTTTATTATGGATCCCCTTTAGCTGATGCCAAGGCAGCAGCTACTCTTCCTGGGGTCCAGAAACATTAAGGCAGTTATATACAGTTTAATATATTACATTACATTACATTTCGTAACACTTTACCCAATAGATTTAGTGTGTTCCCTCAGGCCACTACTCCACTATCACATATCTACAATACAAAGTCCATGTGTAGGTGGGTGTCTTATCATGTGTCTGTACCTGTGTGTGTCTCTTCAGTCCCCGATGTTCCATAAGATGTATTTTATCTGTTTTTTTTAGATCCGATTCTACTGCTTGCATCAGTTACCTGATGTGGAATAGAGTTCCATGTAGTCATGGCTCTATGTAGTACTGTGCGCCTCCCATAGTCTGTTCTGGACTTGGGGACTGTGAAGAGACCTCTGGTGGCATGTCTTGTGGGGTATGCATGGGTGTCTGAGCTGTGTGCCAGTAGTTCAAACAGACAGCTCGGTGCATTCAACATGTCAATACCTCTCACAAATACAAGTAGTGATGAAGTCAATCTCTCCTCCACTTTGAGCCAGGAGAGATTGACATGCATATTATTAATGTTAGCGCTCTGTGTACATTTAAGGGCCAGATATGCTGCCCTGTTCAATTGTAATTTTCCTGAGTCCCTCTTTGTGGCGCCTGACCACATGACTGAACAGTAGTCCAGGTGTGACAAAACTAGGGCCTGTAGGACCTGCCTTGTTGATAGTGCTGTTAAGAATGCAGAGAATCGCTTTATTATAGACAGACTTCTCCCCATCCTAGCTACTGTTGCATCAATATGTTTTGACCATGACAGTTTACAATCCAGGGTTACTACATGCAATTTAGTCTCCTCAACTTGCTCAATTTCCACATTATTCATTACAATATTTAGTTGAGGTTTAGGGTTTAGTGAATGATTTGTCCCAAATACAATGCTTTTAGTTGTTTAGTTTAGAAATATTCAGGACTAACTTATTCCTTACCACCCATTCTGAAACTAACTGCAGCTCTTTGTTAAGTGTTGCAATGATTTCAGTCGCTGTAGTAGCTGACGTGTATAGTGTTGAGTCATCCGTATACATAGACACACTGACACTCAAAGCCAGTGGCATGTCATTAGTAAAGATGGAAAAAGTAATGGGCCTAGACAGCTGCCCTGGGGAATTCCTGATTCTACCTGGATTATGTTGGAGAGGCTTCCATTAAAGAACACCATCTGTGTTCTGTAAAACAGGTATCTCTCAATCCACAATATAGCAGGGGGTGTAAAGCCATGACACGTTTTTCCAGCAGCAGACAATGATCGATAATGTCAAAAGCCGCACGGAAGTATAACAAAACCGCTCCCATAATGTCGTTTGTGTAAGTGCTGTGCTTGTTGAATGTCCTTCCCTATAAGCATGCTGAAAGTCTGTTGTCAATTTGTTTACTGTAAAATAGCATTGTATCAGGTCAAACACAATTTTTTCAAAATGTTTACTACGGGTTGGTAACAGGCTGATTGGTCGGCTATTTGAGCCAGTAAAGGGGGCTTTACTATTCTTAGGTAGTGGAATGACTTTAGCTTCCCTCCAGGCCTGAGGGGGCACACTTTCTAGTAGGCTTAAATTGAAGATGTGGCAAATAGGAGTGACAATATCGTCCGCTATTATCCTCAGTAATTCTCCATCCAGGTTGTCAGACCCCGGTGGTTTGTCATTGTTGATTGACAACTATAATTGTATCACCTCTTCCACACTAACTTTACGGAATTCAAAATTACAATGCTTGTCTTCCATAATTTGAATGAGCTGCAGTTAGTTTCAGAGCATTGTTTTTGGGATAAATCATTCACTAAACCCTAAACATCAACTAAATATTGTAATGAGTAATGTGGAAATTGAGCAAGTTGAATTGACTAAACTGCTTGGAGTAACCCTGGATTGTAAACTGTCATGTTCAAAACATTGATATAACAGTAGCTAAGATTGGGAAAAGTCTGTCCATAATGAAGCTCTGCTCTGCATTCTTAACAACAAGGCAGGTCCTACAGGCCCTAGTTTTGTCGCACCTGGACTACTGTTCAGTCGAGTGGTCAGGTGCCACAAAGAGGGACTCAGGAAAATTGCAATTGGCTCAGAACAGGGCAGCACGGCTGGCCTTTAGATGTACACAGAGCACTAACATTAATAATTTGCATGTCAATCTCTCCTGGCTCAAAGTGGAGGAGAGATTGACTTCATCACTACTTGTATTTGTGAGAGGTATTGACATGTTGAAATCACCGAGCTGTCTGTTTGAACTACTGGCACACAGCTCGGACACCCATGCATACCCCACAAGACATGCCACCAGAGGTCTCTTCACAGTCCCCATGTCCAGAACAGACTATGGGAGGCACACAGTACTACACAGTAAAATTAGATTTAAAAAACAGATAAAAATACACCTTATGGAACAGCGGGGTCTGTGAAGCAACACAAACATAGACACATGCATACAAACACATGATTACATCCACACTACACACACACGTACACATAGATTTTGTATCGTAGATATGTGGTAGTAGAGTAGAGGCCTCAGGGCACACACTTAATGTGTTGTGAATGTGTTGTATTGTTTTTAAAATTGAATAACTGCCTGAATTTTTCTGGACCCCAGGAAGAGTAGTTGCTGCCTTAGCAGGAACTAATGGGGATCCATAATTAATACAAATACACAGATGGTCCTACAAGCTGTGAAGGACCAACTACGCTGGGGCCAGTTATACTTGGATGTGTAGTGGCAGTGTTTGTTGCTGGCATGTCATGCCTAATGTAATGGTGTTGACCTGAGGTTACTGTTTGTTAGGGGTGCCAGGTAGGTTGTGCCAGCAGAGAAAATATAGATTTCTCCTTTTTGTTTATGAAGGAATGAGTCCCGTCCGGTCCGTCAAGTCTACACCAATACAAAGGACTCAGTTTGGAAATACACTTTATATAAACCCTTAAAACATTGGAAATAACTTCAAAACAACTTTTGCGTTGGTTCCTAAATAAATGATCACACACATAATGTTTTCTGGTTCCTCAAGAAAAGTCCCATACCTCGGCCTGGTAAATGAGTTCAGTGAACCCAAGTGACCACAGTCACGCATATATCCTTCCATAAAGTGATGCGTAAAACCGGTCTCGTTCATACAATCAGATTGC
This sequence comes from Coregonus clupeaformis, assembly GCF_020615455.1. NCBI lineage: Eukaryota > Metazoa > Chordata > Actinopteri > Salmoniformes > Salmonidae > Coregonus > Coregonus clupeaformis. The sequence goes on along the minus strand of NW_025533483.1, from coordinate 893,965 downwards.
AATAAACTCCTGTTGCACACACACAGAGTATCAGAAACTTCAGAATGAGCCTTCTGATTCAATGAATGATGGAGCTGAGTTTGCCTTTTTGCCCAAAATTTCATTTAAGGTGCTCCAAAGCTTTTTACTATCATTCTTTGTCATTTATCTTTGTTTCATTGTGTAGTTTCTTCTTCTTTTTGTTTAGTTTAGTCACATGATTTCTAAATTTGCAGTACGTTTGCCAATCAGTTGTGCAGCCAGACGATTTGGCAATTCCTTTTGCCTCATCCCTCTCAACCACACAATTGTTCAATTCCTCATCAATCCATGGAGATTTAAATTGTTAGTCATTTTCTTAATGGGTGCTTATTAGTAACTGGAATAAGCAATTTGTGTCCCAAATGGCACCCAATTCCCTTTATAGTGCACTACTTTTGACCAGAGGGGACAATTTGGGAAGCAGACTGTGTATCCTCAGGTGTGCTATGCTTAGACCTTTCTATCTCTGTGTGTTCTGTCCCAGGTGTCGTGGCGGTGCTATTCTGTGGGATCACTCAGGCCCACTACACCTACAGCAACCTGTCTGAGGAGTCCACCAAGCGCACCAAGCAGGTAACACCCTACATACTACACCCTAACACTCCAGCCCTAACCCTTACAACTAATCCTACATACTACACCCTAACTCTCCATCCTCTCCTGGTTGTTATGCTAGCTGTAAAGGGCCACCTACACTGGGGCCAGATGGTTCAATTGTGAGAAATGTCTCAGTCCCTGGAGCAAAAACGTTGTGCTATCCGGGAGCACGAGTGCAGGACATCAATAAGCTGCTCCCAAACATTTTAAACCAGCATCAGGAAATTGAGTCTATCATAGTTCATGTGGGATTCAATGACATTATGAAGGGCAGCTCAGAACAGCTGAAGATGGATTTTAAAGAACTGATTGGGTCACTACTTGACACCAACAAACTCCCTATAATATCTGGCTCTCTGCCCTCCCTAAATCGTGGCATTGAACGGTTCAGCAGACTTTTAGCCCTCCATAACTGGCTACGAGACTATTGCAGCTCTGTGGGTGTAACATTTATTGACAATTTTGATATCTTCTGGAAACAAAGCTCGCATTATAAGGAGGATGGGATCCACCCAAATCATTTGGGTTCCTGGTTCCTTTCACAGCATTATAAGGCTGCGTTGAGACAATGACTTATAAATGACCCAAGCCCAGCTCATTTAATCCCTACCTTTGTGTCGCTGAGTTGTCATAATGATTCAGCAAATACACATTATCCTAGGGGCGTTGGAAGACACAATGTAAGTAACCTAATTTATGTCCCTCTAGCTGCCCTGAATGCCTCTGCTGATCCTGCAGCTATTGTATGCAGTAATCATGTGCCTATGAACCAGAGATATACTGTTAGGAAGTCCACTGTGTGCAGCTCACCCCGCACTAATAAAAATAACCCGAGTATGTCTACCTCTGCTAAACTTCCCAGGAAAGCAATAAAAAACAATCAAGCATCTCAGAAAAGTGCTAAAAATAGCCCACGTTAACATATGTAGCTTAAGAAACAAGGTTCATGAAATCAATAATTTCCTAGTAACAGATGACATTCATATTCTGACAATCTCTGAAACTCACTTGGATAATACCTTTGATGATAAAGTGGTAGCAATACATGGTTATAAGATCTACAGAAAATACAGAAATGCCAAAGGTGGAGGTGTGGCTGTTTTTATATTCAGAACCACATTCCTTTAAAGCTAAGAGAGGATCTCATGTTAAATACTGTTGAAGTAATATGGCTACAGGTTCATCTGCCTCACCTAAAGCCCATTCTGGTGGGAAGCTGCTATAGACCACCAAGTGCTAACAGTCAGTATCTGGATAATGTGTGAAATGCTTGATAATGTATGTGATATCAATAGAGATTTATATTTTCCGGGTGATTAAAATAATTTTTTAGCTACTGATGTTACAAGCGTGATTCAGAAATTAGGGAAAGGTATTTTTTATTCAAGAAGAAGGGATTAACTTTTTCAATGCTAGTTAAGGATACTATAGTTATCACGTTTCACATTGGATTTATTAACTACAAAAAAGTAAGATGTGTTTTTCTTTTAATTCTGTTGCCACTGCGCACACACAAGCTTGTTAGCTAGTTAGCTAGCTCTGGTCTAGATCTCAAACTCTAGGTGGCATTGTGTGTAATGTAATGGAACTGAGAGTCATGACCAAGGGCTAGCTCTGGTCCAATGTTAGTTAAGCCAACTCTTTGAAGTTCAAAGACATTCAAAGTTCCTTCATAGAAGCTCTTCTGTGGGCCCTAATACACCCCAGCGGCAGAGGGGGACTGCCAACCTAGGGGTACGCGGCAGAGGGGGACTGCCAACCTAGGGGTACGCGGCAGAGGGGGACTGCCAACCTAGGGGTACGCCCCAGTGGCAGAGGGGGACTGCCAACCTAGGGGTACGCCCCAGTGGCAGAGGGGGACTGCCAACCTAGGGGTACGCGGCAGAGGGGGACTGCCAACCTAGGGGTACGCCCCAGTGGCAGAGGGGGACTGCCAACCTAGGGGTACGCCCCAGCGGCAGAGGGGGACTGCCAACCTAGGGGTACGCCCCAGCGGCAGAGGGGGACTGCCAACCTAGGGGTACGCCCCAGTGGCAGAGGGGGACTGCCAACCTAGGGGTACGCCCCAGTGGTAGAGGGGGACTGCCAACCTAGGGGTACACGGCAGAGGGGGACTGCCAACCTAGGGGTACGCCCCAGTGGCAGAGGGGGACTGCCAACCTAGGGGTACGCCCCAGTGGCAGAGGGGGACTGCCAACCTAGGGGTACGCGGCAGAGGGGGACTGCCAACCTAGGGGTACGCCCCAGTGGCAGAGAGGGACTGCCAACCTAGGGGTACGCCCCAGTGGCAGAGGGGGACTGCCAACCTAGGGGTACGCCCCAGTGGCAGAGGGGGACTGCCAACCTAGGGGTACGCCCCAGCGGCAGAGGGGGACTGCCAACCTAGGGGTACGCGGCAGAGGGGGACTGCCAACCTAGGGGTACGCCCCAGCGGCAGAGGGGGACTGCCAACCTAGGGGTACGCCCCAGCGGCAGAGAGGGACTGCCAACCTAGGGGTACGCCCCAGTGGCAGAGGGGGACTGCCAACCTAGGGGTACGCGGCAGAGGGGGACTGCCAACCTAGGGGTACGCGGCAGAGGGGGACTGCCAACCTAGGGGTACGCCCCAGTGGCAGAGAGGGACTGCCAACCTAGGGGTACGCGGCAGAGGGGGACTGCCAACCTAGGGGTACTTTTGGACAGAGGGAAGGCTTTCTCCACTGTTAAGGTCTATCTAGTCGCTATTTCTGCTTGTCATATAGGCTTTGACGATAACACGGTGGGAAAACACGCCTCCTTATGTTGTTTCATGAAGGGGGCGCGTCGCTTACCTCCAGTTCCCAAGCCTTAAGGTCCCATCATGGGATTTGTCTATTGTGCTTCAGGCTATTTCATTGCTTGTGAATTTCCACCCGCCGCCTTTCTCTTCTATGGAAGCGGAGCATCTCCACCGTTTGTGCGTTGAGCATATACTTGGATAGGATGAGAGCTTTGCACAAGAGAGACCAACTCTTTGTGTTCTGGGCGCCTCCCTACAAGGCCTCAGGCCCCTTTCTCATCAACGGTTATCATATTGGATTGTGGAAGCTGTTATACTGGCCTATAACAGCAAGGGGTTACAGCCAGGGCTCACTCCCCCAGAGGTATGGCTACATCTTAGGCTCTGTTTAAGGGCTTCTCCTTGCAGGAGATTTGCGATGCGGCTTGTTGGGTGTCCCCACATACCTTGATGAGGTTCTACGGACCAGACGTCACTGCGCCTTCATTGGTGCATACTGTCCTCTGTGTCAGGGCCTCTGAGGGTGGGACTAGCTGGCTTCGAAGGGCATTTTTTTAACGGGAGTTGGCCATATCCCACAGTGAGATGTCGAAAGAAATAATTGAAAGAGAATTTAAGGTTATTTGCTTAACCCCGGTTCTCTGATATTATGAGCGAGCCATCTTACCACATTCCCCTACTCGCAAGAGTGTGAGGAAGTTCTACATTTCTGTTTCCTAGGCCCGGTTTTGACTGACTGGCATCCTTTAAAGCTACCTGGTTGAGGAGAGAGCTCAGTATTTAAAAGGGATTCAACATGAAGCCTTCTCAGCTTTGTGGACTAGGATGTGGGTATGTAATGAAGTCATCTCTCTGTGTTTCAGCTGTTTGAGGTCCTTCACTTCCTAGCAGAGAACTTCATCTTCTCCTACATGGGCCTGGCTCTGTTCACCTTCCAGAACCACGTCTTCAGCCCCATCTTCATCGTCGGGGCCTTTGTATCCTTCAACAGTGACTACACTATTACTCCAGCTTCTCCATGTTTCCCTGCTACTTCCACAAGGTAACAGAGAGCTGGTTTACACACAGCGCTGAAGCAAATAATGCAATAGCCAGATATTGTGGAAGTATCAGGGAAGGATTGAGGAGCAGTTGCACTGGTTGTGATGTCCAATACCTTTTACACTGATACACCTCTGACACAACCAGTGCAAAAGCTCCTCAAGCCTTCCCTGATACTTCCACAATATCTGGCTTTTGCATTATTTGCTTCATGTGTTGATAAATTGCCGTTGTTACTGTTTAGATCAGAGTGGTTCTAATCTGCCTGGTTAGCCAGTGTTCAGTCCCCTCCTCCTGACTAGGCTCCAGCTGTATTTAGCCATTCAGCCTGACCTCCTGACTAGGCTCCAGCTGTATTTAGCCATTCAGCCTGACCTCCTCCTGACTAGGCTCCAGCTGTATTTAGCCATTCAGCCTGACCTCCTCCTGACTAGGCTCCAGCTGTATTTAGCCATTCAGCCTGACCTCCTGACTAGGCTTCAGCTGTATTTAGCCATCCAGCCTGACCTCCTGACTAGGCTCCAGCTGTATTTAGCCATTCAGCCTGACCTCCTCCTGACTAGGCTTCAGCTGTATTTAGCCATTCAGCCTGACCTCCTCCTGACTAGGCTCCAGCTGTATTTAGCCATTCAGCCTGACCTCCTCCTGACTAGGCTCCAGCTGTATTTAGCCATTCAGCCTGACCTCCTCCTGACTAGGCTCCAGCTGTATTTAGCCATTCAGCCTGACCTCCTCCTGACTAGGCTCCAGCTGTATTTAGCCATTCAGCCTGACCTCCTCCTGACTAGGCTCCAGCTGTATTTAGCCATTCAGCCTGACCTCCTCCCTGACTAGGCTCCAGCTGTATTTAGCCATTCAGCCTGACCTCCTCCTGACTAGGCTCCAGCTGTATTTAGCCATTCAGCCTGACCTCCTCCTGACTAGGCTCCAGCTGTATTTAGCCATTCAGCCTGACCTCCTCCTGACTAGGCTCCAGCTGTATTTAGCCATTCAGCCTGACCTCCTCCTGACTAGGCTCCAGCTGTATTTAGCCATTCAGCCTGACCTCCTCCTGACTAGGCTCCAGCTGTATTTAGCCATTCAGCCTGACCTCCTCCTGACTAGGCTCCAGCTGTATTTAGCCATTCAGCCTGACCTCCTCCTGACTAGGCTCCAGCTGTATTTAGCCATTCAGCCTGACCTCCTCCTGACTAGGCTCCAGCTGTATTTAGCCATTCAGCCTGACCTCCTCCCGACTAGGCTCCAGCTGTATTTAGCCATTCAGCCTGACCTCCTCCTGACTAGGCTCCAGCTGTATTTAGCCATTCAGCCTGACCTCCTCCTGACTAGGCTCCAGCTGTATTTAGCCATTCAGCCTGACCTCCTCCTGACTAGGCTCCAGCTGTATTTAGCCATTCAGCCTGACCTCCTCCTGACTAGGCTCCAGCTGTATTTAGCCATTCAGCCTGACCTCCTCCTGACTAGGCTCCAGCTGTATTTAGCCATTCAGCCTGACCTCCTCCTGACTAGGCTCCAGCTGTATTTAGCCATTCAGCCTGACCTCCTCCTGACTAGGCTCCAGCTGTATTTAGCCATTCAGCCTGACCTCCTCCTGACTAGGCTCCAGCTGTATTTAGCCATTCAGCCTGACCTCCTCCTGACTAGGCTCCAGCTGTATTTAGCCATTCAGCCTGACCTCCTCCTGACTAGGCTCCAGCTGTATTTAGCCATTCAGCCTGACCTCCTCCTGACTAGGCTCCAGCTGTATTTAGCCATTCAGCCTGACCTCCTCCTGACTAGGCTCCAGCTGTATTTAGCCATTCAGCCTGACCTCCTCCTGACTAGGCTCCAGCTGTATTTAGCCATTCAGCCTGACCTCCTCCTGACTAGGCTCCAGCTGTATTTAGCCATTCAGCCTGACCTCCTCCTGACTAGGCTCCAGCTGTATTTAGCCATTCAGCCTGACCTCCTCCTGACTAGGCTCCAGCTGTATTTAGCCATTCAGCCTGACCTCCTCCTGACTAGGCTCCAGCTGTATTTAGCCATTCAGCCTGACCTCCTCCTGACTAGGCTCCAGCTGTATTTAGCCATTCAGCCTGACCTCCTCCTGACTAGGCTCCAGCTGTATTTAGCCATTCAGCCTGACCTCCTGACTAGGCTCCAGCTGTATTTAGCCATTCAGCCTGACCTCCTCCTGACTAGGCTCCAGCTGTATTTAGCCATTCAGCCTGACCTCCTCCTGACTAGGCTCCAGCTGTATTTAGCCATTCAGCCTGACCTCCTCCTGACTAGGCTCCAGCTGTATTTAGCCATTCAGCCTGACCTCCTCCTGACTAGGCTCCAGCTGTATTTAGCCATTCAGCCTGACCTCCTCCTGACTAGGCTCCAGCTGTGTTTAGCCATTCAGCCTGACCTCCTCCTGACTAGGCTCCAGCTGTATTTAGCCATTCAGCCTGACCTCCTCCTGACTAGGCTCCAGCTGTATTTAGCCATTCAGCCTGACCTCCTCCTGACTAGGCTCCAGCTGTATTTAGCCATTCAGCCTGACCTCCTCCTGACTAGGCTCCAGCTGTATTTAGCCATTCAGCCTGACCTCTCCTGACTAGGCTCCAGCTGTATTTAGCCATTCAGCCTGACCTCCTCCTGACTAGGCTCCAGCTGTATTTAGCCATTCAGCCTGACCTCCTCCTGACTAGGCTCCAGCTGTATTTAGCCATTCAGCCTGACCTCCTCCTGACTAGGCTCCAGCTGTATTTAGCCATTCAGCCTGACCTCCTCCTGACTAGGCTCCAGCTGTATTTAGCCATTCAGCCTGACCTCCTCCTGACTAGGCTCCAGCTGTATTTAGCCATTCAGCCTGACCTCCTCCTGACTAGGCTCCAGCTGTATTTAGCCATTCAGCCTGACCTCCTCCTGACTAGGCTCCAGCTGTATTTAGCCATTCAGCCTGACCTCCTCCTGACTAGGCTCCAGCTGTATTTAGCCATTCAGCCTGACCTCCTCCTGACTAGGCTCCAGCTGTATTTAGCCATTCAGCCTGACCTCCTCCTGACTAGGCTCCAGCTGTATTTAGCCATTCAGCCTGACCTCCTCCTGACTAGGCTCCAGCTGTATTTAGCCATTCAGCCTGACCTCCTCCTGACTAGGCTCCAGCTGTATTTAGCCATTCAGCCTGACCTCCTCCTGACTAGGCTCCAGCTGTATTTAGCCATTCAGCCTGACCTCCTCCTGACTAGGCTCCAGCTGTATTTAGCCATTCAGCCTGACCTCCTGACTAGGCTCCAGCTGTATTTAGCCATTCAGCCTGACCTCCTCCTGACTAGGCTCCAGCTGTATTTAGCCATTCAGCCTGACCTCCTCCTGACTAGGCTCCAGCTGTATTTAGCCATTCAGCCTGACCTCCTCCTGACTAGGCTCCAGCTGTATTTAGCCATTCAGCCTGACCCTCCTCTGACTAGGCTCCAGCTGTATTTAGCCATTCAGCCTGACCTCCTCCTGACTAGGCTCCAGCTGTATTTAGCCATTCAGCCTGACCTCCTCCTGACTAGGCTCCAGCTGTATTTAGCCATTCAGCCTGACCTCCTCCTGACTAGGCTCCAGCTGTATTTAGCCATTCAGCCTGACCTCCTCCTGACTAGGCTCCAGCTGTATTTAGCCATTCAGCCTGACCTCCTCCTGACTAGGCTCCAGCTGTATTTAGCCATTCAGCCTGACCTCCTCCTGACTAGGCTCCAGCTGTATTTAGCCATTCAGCCTGACCTCCTCCTGACTAGGCTCCAGCTGTATTTAGCCATTCAGCCTGACCTCCTCCTGACTAGGCTCCAGCTGTATTTAGCCATTCAGCCTGACCTCCTCCTGACTAGGCTCCAGCTGTATTTAGCCATTCAGCCTGACCTCCTCCTGACTAGGCTCCAGCTGTATTTAGCCATTCAGCCTGACCTCCTCCTGACTAGGCTCCAGCTGTATTTAGCCATTCAGCCTGACCTCCTCCTGACTAGGCTCCAGCTGTATTTAGCCATTCAGCCTGACCTCCTCCTGACTAGGCTCCAGCTGTATTTAGCCATTCAGCCTGACCTCCTCCTGACTAGGCTCCAGCTGTATTTAGCCATTCAGCCTGACCTCCTCCTGACTAGGCTCCAGCTGTATTTAGCCATTCAGCCTGACCTCCTCCTGACTAGGCTCCAGCTGTATTTAGCCATTCAGCCTGACCTCCTCCTGACTAGGCTCCAGCTGTATTTAGCCATTCAGCCTGACCTCCTCCTGACTAGGCTCCAGCTGTATTTAGCCATTCAGCCTGACCTCCTCCTGACTAGGCTCCAGCTGTATTTAGCCATTCAGCCTGACCTCCTCCTGACTAGGCTCCAGCTGTATTTAGCCATTCAGCCTGACCTCCTCCTGACTAGGCTCCAGCTGTATTTAGCCATTCAGCCTGACCTCCTCCTGACTAGGCTCCAGCTGTATTTAGCCATTCAGCCTGACCTCCTCCTGACTAGGCTCCAGCTGTATTTAGCCATTCAGCCTGACCTCCTCCTGACTAGGCTCCAGCTGTATTTAGCCATTCAGCCTGACCTCCTCCTGACTAGGCTCCAGCTGTATTTAGCCATTCAGCCTGACCTCCTCCTGACTAGGCTCCAGCTGTATTTAGCCATTCAGCCTGACCTCCTCCTGACTAGGCTCCAGCTGTATTTAGCCATTCAGCCTGACCTCCTCCTGACTAGGCTCCAGCTGTATTTAGCCATTCAGCCTGACCTCCTCCTGACTAGGCTCCAGCTGTATTTAGCCATTCAGCCTGACCTCCTCCTGACTAGGCTCCAGCTGTATTTAGCCATTCAGCCTGACCTCCTCCTGACTAGGCTCCAGCTGTATTTAGCCATTCAGCCTGACCTCCTCCTGACTAGGCTCCAGCTGTATTTAGCCATTCAGCCTGACCTCCTCCTGACTAGGCTCCAGCTGTATTTAGCCATTCAGCCTGACCTCCTCCTGACTAGGCTCCAGCTGTATTTAGCCATTCAGCCTGACCTCCTCCTGACTAGGCTCCAGCTGTATTTAGCCATTCAGCCTGACCTCCTCCTGACTAGGCTCCAGCTGTATTTAGCCATTCAGCCTGACCTCCTCCTGACTAGGCTCCAGCTGTATTTAGCCATTCAGCCTGACCTCCTCCTGACTAGGCTCCAGCTGTATTTAGCCATTCAGCCTGACCTCCTCCTGACTAGGCTCCAGCTGTATTTAGCCATTCAGCCTGACCTCCTCCTGACTAGGCTCCAGCTGTATTTAGCCATTCAGCCTGACCTCCTCCTGACTAGGCTCCAGCTGTATTTAGCCATTCAGCCTGACCTCCTCCTGACTAGGCTCCAGCTGTATTTAGCCATTCAGCCTGACCTCCTCCTGACTAGGCTCCAGCTGTATTTAGCCATTCAGCCTGACCTCCTCCTGACTAGGCTCCAGCTGTATTTAGCCATTCAGCCTGACCTCCTCCTGACTAGGCTCCAGCTGTATTTAGCCATTCAGCCTGACCTCCTCCTGACTAGGCTCCAGCTGTATTTAGCCATTCAGCCTGACCTCCTCCTGACTAGGCTCCAGCTGTATTTAGCCATTCAGCCTGACCTCCTCCTGACTAGGCTCCAGCTGTATTTAGCCATTCAGCCTGACCTCCTCCTGACTAGGCTCCAGCTGTATTTAGCCATTCAGCCTGACCTCCTCCTGACTAGGCTCCAGCTGTATTTAGCCATTCAGCCTGACCTCCTCCTGACTAGGCTCCAGCTGTATTTAGCCATTCAGCCTGACCTCCTCCTGACTAGGCTCCAGCTGTATTTAGCCATTCAGCCTGACCTCCTCCTGACTAGGCTCCAGCTGTATTTAGCCATTCAGCCTGACCTCCCTGACTAGGCTCCAGCTGTATTTAGCCATTCAGCCTGACCTCCTCCTGACTAGGCTCCAGCTGTATTTAGCCATTCAGCCTGACCTCCTCCTGACTAGGCTCCAGCTGTATTTAGCCATTCAGCCTGACCTCCTCCTGACTAGGCTCCAGCTGTATTTAGCCATTCAGCCTGACCTCCTCCTGACTAGGCTCCAGCTGTATTTAGCCATTCAGCCTGACCTCCTCCTGACTAGGCTCCAGCTGTATTTAGCCATTCAGCCTGACCTCCTCCTGACTAGGCTCCAGCTGTATTTAGCCATTCAGCCTGACCTCCTCCTGACTAGGCTCCAGCTGTATTTAGCCATTCAGCCTGACCTCCTCCTGACTAGGCTCCAGCTGTATTTAGCCATTCAGCCTGACCTCCTCCTGACTAGGCTCCAGCTGTATTTAGCCATTCAGCCTGACCTCCTCCTGACTAGGCTCCAGCTGTATTTAGCCATTCAGCCTGACCTCCTCCTGACTAGGCTCCAGCTGTATTTAGCCATTCAGCCTGACCTCCTCCTGACTAGGCTCCAGCTGTATTTAGCCATTCAGCCTGACCTCCTCCTGACTAGGCTCCAGCTGTATTTAGCCATTCAGCCTGACCTCCTCCTGACTAGGCTCCAGCTGTATTTAGCCATTCAGCCTGACCCTCCTGACTAGGCTCCAGCTGTATTTAGCCATTCAGCCTGACCTCCTCCTGACTAGGCTCCAGCTGTATTTAGCCATTCAGCCTGACCTCCTCCTGACTAGGCTCCAGCTGTATTTAGCCATTCAGCCTGACCTCCTCCTGACTAGGCTCCAGCTGTATTTAGCCATTCAGCCTGACCTCCTCCTGACTAGGCTCCAGCTGTATTTAGCCATTCAGCCTGACCTCCTCCTGACTAGGCTCCAGCTGTATTTAGCCATTCAGCCTGACCTCCTCCTGACTAGGCTCCAGCTGTATTTAGCCATTCAGCCTGACCTCCTCCTGACTAGGCTCCAGCTGTATTTAGCCATTCAGCCTGACCTCCTCCTGACTAGGCTCCAGCTGTATTTAGCCATTCAGCCTGACCTCCTCCTGACTAGGCTCCAGCTGTATTTAGCCATTCAGCCTGACCTCCTCCTGACTAGGCTCCAGCTGTATTTAGCCATTCAGCCTGACCTCCTCCTGACTAGGCTCCAGCTGTATTTAGCCATTCAGCCTGACCTCCTCCTGACTAGGCTCCAGCTGTATTTAGCCATTCAGCCTGACCTCCTCCTGACTAGGCTCCAGCTGTATTTAGCCATTCAGCCTGACCTCCTCCTGACTAGGCTCCAGCTGTATTTAGCCATTCAGCCTGACCTCCTCCTGACTAGGCTCCAGCTGTATTTAGCCATTCAGCCTGACCTCCTCCTGACTAGGCTCCAGCTGTATTTAGCCATTCAGCCTGACCTCCTCCTGACTAGGCTCCAGCTGTATTTAGCCATTCAGCCTGACCTCCTCCTGACTAGGCTCCAGCTGTATTTAGCCATTCAGCCTGACCTCCTCCTGACTAGGCTCCAGCTGTATTTAGCCATTCAGCCTGACCTCCTCCTGACTAGGCTCCAGCTGTATTTAGCCATTCAGCCTGACCTCCTCCTGACTAGGCTCCAGCTGTATTTAGCCATTCAGCCTGACCTCCTCCTGACTAGGCTCCAGCTGTATTTAGCCATTCAGCCTGACCTCCTCCTGACTAGGCTCCAGCTGTATTTAGCCATTCAGCCTGACCTCCTCTGACTAGGCTCCAGCTGTATTTAGCCATTCAGCCTGACCTCCTCGACTAGGCTCCAGCTGTATTTAGCCATTCAGCCTGACCTCCTCCTGACTAGGCTCCAGCTGTATTTAGCCATTCAGCCTGACCTCCTCCTGACTAGGCTCCAGCTGTATTTAGCCATTCAGCCTGACCTCCTCCTGACTAGGCTCCAGCTGTATTTAGCCATTCAGCCTGACCTCCTCCTGACTAGGCTCCAGCTGTATTTAGCCATTCAGCCTGACCTCCTCCTGACTAGGCTCCAGCTGTATTTAGCCATTCAGCCTGACCTCCTCTGACTAGGCTCCAGCTGTATTTAGCCATTCAGCCTGACCTCCTCCTGACTAGGCTTCAGCTGTATTTAGCCATTCAGCCTGACCTCCTCCTGACTAGGCTCCAGCTGTATTTAGCCATTCAGCCTGACCTCCTCCTGACTAGGCTCCAGCTGTATTTAGCCATTCAGCCTGACCTCCTCCTGACTAGGCTCCAGCTGTATTTAGCCATTCAGCCTGACCTCCTGACTAGGCTCCAGCTGTATTTAGCCATTCAGCCTGACCTCCTCCTGACTAGGCTCCAGCTGTATTTAGCCATTCAGCCTGACCTCCTCCTGACTAGGCTCCAGCTGTATTTAGCCATTCAGCCTGACCTCCTCCTGACTAGGCTCCAGCTGTATTTAGCCATTCAGCCTGACCTCCTCCTGACTAGGCTCCAGCTGTATTTAGCCATTCAGCCTGACCTCCTCCTGACTAGGCTCCAGCTGTATTTAGCCATTCAGCCTGACCTCCTCCTGACTAGGCTCCAGCTGTATTTAGCCATTCAGCCTGACCTCCTCCTGACTAGGCTCCAGCTGTATTTAGCCATTCAGCCTGACCCTCCTGACTAGGCTCCAGCTGTATTTAGCCATTCAGCCTGACCTCCTCCTGACTAGGCTCCAGCTGTATTTAGCCATTCAGCCTGACCTCCTCTGACTAGGCTCCAGCTGTATTTAGCCATTCAGCCTGACCTCCTCCTGACTAGGCTCCAGCTGTATTTAGCCATTCAGCCTGACCTCCTCCTGACTAGGCTCCAGCTGTATTTAGCCATTCAGCCTGACCTCCTCCTGACTAGGCTCCAGCTGTATTTAGCCATTCAGCCTGACCTCCTCCTGACTAGGCTCCAGCTGTATTTAGCCATTCAGCCTGACCTCCTCCTGACTAGGCTCCAGCTGTATTTAGCCATTCAGCCTGACCTCCTCCTGACTAGGCTCCAGCTGTATTTAGCCATTCAGCCTGACCTCCTCCTGACTAGGCTCCAGCTGTATTTAGCCATTCAGCCTGACCTCCTCCTGACTAGGCTCCAGCTGTATTTAGCCATTCAGCCTGACCTCCTCCTGACTAGGCTCCAGCTGTATTTAGCCATTCAGCCTGACCTCCTCCTGACTAGGCTCCAGCTGTATTTAGCCATTCAGCCTGACCTCCTCCTGACTAGGCTCCAGCTGTATTTAGCCATTCAGCCTGACCTCCTCCTGACTAGGCTCCAGCTGTATTTAGCCATTCAGCCTGACCTCCTCCTGACTAGGCTCCAGCTGTATTTAGCCATTCAGCCTGACCTCCTCCTGACTAGGCTCCAGCTGTATTTAGCCATTCAGCCTGACCTCCTCCTGACTAGGCTCCAGCTGTATTTAGCCATTCAGCCTGACCTCCTCCTGACTAGGCTCCAGCTGTATTTAGCCATTCAGCCTGACCTCCTCCTGACTAGGCTCCAGCTGTATTTAGCCATTCAGCCTGACCTCCTCCTGACTAGGCTCCAGCTGTATTTAGCCATTCAGCCTGACCTCCTCCTGACTAGGCTCCAGCTGTATTTAGCCATTCAGCCTGACCTCCTCCTGACTAGGCTCCAGCTGTATTTAGCCATTCAGCCTGACCTCCTCCTGACTAGGCTCCAGCTGTATTTAGCCATTCAGCCTGACCTCCTCCTGACTAGGCTCCAGCTGTATTTAGCCATTCAGCCTGACCTCCTCCTGACTAGGCTCCAGCTGTATTTAGCCATTCAGCCTGACCTCCTGACTAGGCTTCAGCTGTATTTAGCCATTCAGCCTGACCTCCTCCTGACTAGGCTCCAGCTGTATTTAGCCATTCAGCCTGACCTCCTCCTGACTAGGCTCCAGCTGTATTTAGCCATTCAGCCTGACCTCCTCCTGACTAGGCTCCAGCTGTATTTAGCCATTCAGCCTGACCTCCTCCTGACTAGGCTCCAGCTGTATTTAGCCATTCAGCCTGACCTCCTCCTGACTAGGCTCCAGCTGTATTTAGCCATTCAGCCTGACCTCCTCCTGACTAGGCTCCAGCTGTATTTAGCCATTCAGCCTGACCTCCTCCTGACTAGGCTCCAGCTGTATTTAGCCATTCAGCCTGACCTCCTCGACTAGGCTCCAGCTGTATTTAGCCATTCAGCCTGACCTCCTCCTGACTAGGCTCCAGCTGTATTTAGCCATTCAGCCTGACCTCCTCCTGACTAGGCTCCAGCTGTATTTAGCCATTCAGCCTGACCTCCTGACTAGGCTCCAGCTGTATTTAGCCATTCAGCCTGACCTCCTCCCTGACTAGGCTCCAGCTGTATTTAGCCATTCAGCCTGACCTCCTCCTGACTAGGCTCCAGCTGTATTTAGCCATTCAGCCTGACTCTCCTGACTAGGCTCCAGCTGTATTTAGCCATTCAGCCTGACCTCCTCCTGACTAGGCTCCAGCTGTATTTAGCCATTCAGCCTGACCTCCTCCTGACTAGGCTCCAGCTGTATTTAGCCATTCAGCCTGACCTCCTCCTGACTAGGCTCCAGCTGTATTTAGCCATTCAGCCTGACCTCCTCCTGACTAGGCTCCAGCTGTATTTAGCCATTCAGCCTGACCTCCTCCTGACTAGGCTCCAGCTGTATTTAGCCATTCAGCCTGACCTCCTCCTGACTAGGCTCCAGCTGTATTTAGCCATTCAGCCTGACCTCCTCCTGACTAGGCTCCAGCTGTATTTAGCCATTCAGCCTGACCTCCTCCTGACTAGGCTCCAGCTGTATTTAGCCATTCAGCCTGACCTCCTCCTGACTAGGCTCCAGCTGTATTTAGCCATTCAGCCTGACCTCCTCCTGACTAGGCTCCAGCTGTATTTAGCCATTCAGCCTGACCTCCTCCTGACTAGGCTCCAGCTGTATTTAGCCATTCAGCCTGACCTCCTCCTGACTAGGCTCCAGCTGTATTTAGCCATTCAGCCTGACCTCCTCCTGACTAGGCTCCAGCTGATTTAGCCATTCAGCCTGACCTCCTCCTGACTAGGCTCCAGCTGTATTTAGCCATTCAGCCTGACCTCCTCCTGACTAGGCTCCAGCTGTATTTAGCCATTCAGCCTGACCCTCCTGACTAGGCTCCAGCTGTATTTAGCCATTCAGCCTGACCTCCTCCTGACTAGGCTCCAGCTGTATTTAGCCATTCAGCCTGACCTCCTCCTGACTAGGCTCCAGCTGTATTTAGCCATTCAGCCTGACCTCCTCCTGACTAGGCTCCAGCTGTATTTAGCCATTCAGCCTGACCTCCTCCTGACTAGGCTCCAGCTGTATTTAGCCATTCAGCCTGACCTCCTCCTGACTAGGCTCCAGCTGTATTTAGCCATTCAGCCTGACCTCCCTCCTGACTAGGCTCCAGCTGTATTTAGCCATTCAGCCTGACCTCCTCCTGACTAGGCTCCAGCTGTATTTAGCCATTCAGCCTGACCTCCTCCTGACTAGGCTCCAGCTGTATTTAGCCATTCAGCCTGACCTCCTCCTGACTAGGCTCCAGCTGTATTTAGCCATTCAGCCTGACCTCCTCCTGACTAGGCTCCAGCTGTATTTAGCCATTCAGCCTGACCTCCTCCTGACTAGGCTCCAGCTGTATTTAGCCATTCAGCCTGACCTCCTCTGACTAGGCTCCAGCTGTATTTAGCCATTCAGCCTGACCTCCTCCTGACTAGGCTCCAGCTGTATTTAGCCATTCAGCCTGACCTCCTCCTGACTAGGCTCCAGCTGTATTTAGCCATTCAGCCTGACCTCCTCCTGACTAGGCTCCAGCTGTATTTAGCCATTCAGCCTGACCTCCTCCTGACTAGGCTCCAGCTGTATTTAGCCATTCAGCCTGACCTCCTCCTGACTAGGCTCCAGCTGTATTTAGCCATTCAGCCTGACCTCCTCCTGACTAGGCTCCAGCTGTATTTAGCCATTCAGCCTGACCTCCTCCTGACTAGGCTCCAGCTGTATTTAGCCATTCAGCCTGACCTCCTCCTGACTAGGCTCCAGCTGTATTTAGCCATTCAGCCTGACCTCCTCCTGACTAGGCTCCAGCTGTATTTAGCCATTCAGCCTGACCTCCTCCTGACTAGGCTCCAGCTGTATTTAGCCATTCAGCCTGACCTCCTCCTGACTAGGCTCCAGCTGTATTTAGCCATTCAGCCTGACCTCCTCCTGACTAGGCTCCAGCTGTATTTAGCCATTCAGCCTGACCTCCTCCTGACTAGGCTCCAGCTGTATTTAGCCATTCAGCCTGACCTCCTCCTGACTAGGCTCCAGCTGTATTTAGCCATTCAGCCTGACCTCCTCTGACTAGGCTCCAGCTGTATTTAGCCATTCAGCCTGACCTCCTCTGACTAGGCTCCAGCTGTATTTAGCCATTCAGCCTGACCTCCTCCTGACTAGGCTCCAGCTGTATTTAGCCATTCAGCCTGACCTCCTCTCTGACTAGGCTCCAGCTGTATTTAGCCATTCAGCCTGACCTCCTCCTGACTAGGCTCCAGCTGTATTTAGCCATTCAGCCTGACCTCCTCCTGACTAGGCTCCAGCTGTATTTAGCCATTCAGCCTGACCTCCTCCTGACTAGGCTCCAGCTGTATTTAGCCATTCAGCCTGACCTCCTCCTGACTAGGCTCCAGCTGTATTTAGCCATTCAGCCTGACCTCCTCCTGACTAGGCTCCAGCTGTATTTAGCCATTCAGCCTGACCTCCTCCTGACTAGGCTCCAGCTGTATTTAGCCATTCAGCCTGACCTCCTCTGACTAGGCTCCAGCTGTATTTAGCCATTCAGCCTGACCTCCTCCTGACTAGGCTCCAGCTGTATTTAGCCATTCAGCCTGACCTCCTCCTGACTAGGCTCCAGCTGTATTTAGCCATTCAGCCTGACCTCCCCTGACTAGGCTCCAGCTGTATTTAGCCATTCAGCCTGACCTCCTCCTGACTAGGCTCCAGCTGTATTTAGCCATTCAGCCTGACCTCCTCCTGACTAGGCTCCAGCTGTATTTAGCCATTCAGCCTGACCTCCCTCCTGACTAGGCTCCAGCTGTGTTTAGCCATTCAGCCTGACCTCCTCCTGACTAGGCTCCAGCTGTATTTAGCCATTCAGCCTGACCTCTGACTAGGCTCCAGCTGTATTTAGCCATTCAGCCTGACCTCCTCCTGACTAGGCTCCAGCTGTATTTAGCCATTCAGCCTGACCTCCTCCTGACTAGGCTCCAGCTGTATTTAGCCATTCAGCCTGACCTCCTGACTAGGCTCCAGCTGTATTTAGCCATTCAGCCTGACCTCCTCCTGACTAGGCTCCAGCTGTATTTAGCCATTCAGCCTGACCTCCTCCTGACTAGGCTCCAGCTGTATTTAGCCATTCAGCCTGACTCTCCTCGACTAGGCTCCAGCTGTATTTAGCCATTCAGCCTGACCTCCTCCTGACTAGGCTCCAGCTGTATTTAGCCATTCAGCCTGACCTCCTCCTGACTAGGCTCCAGCTGTATTTAGCCATTCAGCCTGACCTCCTCCTGACTAGGCTCCAGCTGTATTTAGCCATTCAGCCTGACCTCCTCCTGACTAGGCTCCAGCTGTATTTAGCCATTCAGCCTGACCTCCTCCTGACTAGGCTCCAGCTGTATTTAGCCATTCAGCCTGACCTCCTCCTGACTAGGCTCCAGCTGTATTTAGCCATTCAGCCTGACCTCTCTGACTAGGCTCCAGCTGTATTTAGCCATTCAGCCTGACCTCCTCCTGACTAGGCTCCAGCTGTATTTAGCCATTCAGCCTGACCTCCTCCTGACTAGGCTCCAGCTGTATTTAGCCATTCAGCCTGACCTCCTCCTGACTAGGCTCCAGCTGTATTTAGCCATTCAGCCTGACCTCCTCTCCTGACTAGGCTCCAGCTGTATTTAGCCATTCAGCCTGACCTCCTCCTGACTAGGCTTCAGCTGTATTTAGCCATTCAGCCTGACCTCCTCCTGACTAGGCTCCAGCTGTATTTAGCCATTCAGCCTGACCTCCTCTGACTAGGCTCCAGCTGTATTTAGCCATTCAGCCTGACCTCCTCCTGACTAGGCTCCAGCTGTATTTAGCCATTCAGCCTGACCTCTCCTGACTAGGCTTCAGCTGTATTTAGCCATTCAGCCTGACCTCCTGACTATGGCTCCAGCTGTATTTAGCCATTCAGCCTGACCTCCTCCTGACTAGGCTCCAGCTGTATTTAGCCATTCAGCCTGACCTCCTCCTGACTAGGCTCCAGCTGTATTTAGCCATTCAGCCTGACCTCCTGACTAGGCTCCAGCTGTATTTAGCCATTCAGCCTGACCTCCTCCTGACTATGGCTCCAGCTGTATTTAGCCATTCAGCCTGACCTCCTCCTGACTAGGCTCCAGCTGTATTTAGCCATTCAGCCTGACCTCCTCCTGACTAGGCTCCAGCTGTATTTAGCCATTCAGCCTGACCTCCTCCTGACTAGGCTCCAGCTGTATTTAGCCATTCAGCCTGACCTCCTCCTGACTAGGCTCCAGCTGTATTTAGCCATTCAGCCTGACCTCCTCCTGACTAGGCTCCAGCTGTATTTAGCCATTCAGCCTGACCTCCTCCTGACTAGGCTCCAGCTGTATTTAGCCATTCAGCCTGACCTCCTCCTGACTAGGCTCCAGCTGTATTTAGCCATTCAGCCTGACCTCCTCCTGACTAGGCTCCAGCTGTATTTAGCCATTCAGCCTGACCTCCTCCTGACTAGGCTCCAGCTGTATTTAGCCATTCAGCCTGACCTCCTCCTGACTAGGCTCCAGCTGTATTTAGCCATTCAGCCTGACCTCCTCCTGACTAGGCTCCAGCTGTATTTAGCCATTCAGCCTGACCTCCTCCTGACTAGGCTCCAGCTGTATTTAGCCATTCAGCCTGACCTCCTCCTGACTAGGCTCCAGCTGTATTTAGCCATTCAGCCTGACCTCCTCCTGACTAGGCTCCAGCTGTATTTAGCCATTCAGCCTGACCTCCTCCTGACTAGGCTCCAGCTGTATTTAGCCATTCAGCCTGACCTCCTCCTGACTAGGCTCCAGCTGTATTTAGCCATTCAGCCTGACCTCCTCCTGACTAGGCTCCAGCTGTATTTAGCCATTCAGCCTGACCTCCTCCTGACTAGGCTCCAGCTGTATTTAGCCATTCAGCCTGACCTCCTCCTGACTAGGCTCCAGCTGTATTTAGCCATTCAGCCTGACCTCCTCCTGACTAGGCTCCAGCTGTATTTAGCCATTCAGCCTGACCTCCTCCTGACTAGGCTCCAGCTGTATTTAGCCATTCAGCCTGACCTCCTCCTGACTAGGCTCCAGCTGTATTTAGCCATTCAGCCTGACCTCTCTCCTGACTAGGCTCCAGCTGTATTTAGCCATTCAGCCTGACCTCCTCCTGACTAGGCTCCAGCTGTATTTAGCCATTCAGCCTGACCTCCCCCTGACTAGGCTCCAGCTGTATTTAGCCATTCAGCCTGACCTCCTCCTGACTAGGCTCCAGCTGTATTTAGCCATTCAGCCTGACCTCCTCCTGACTAGGCTCCAGCTGTATTTAGCCATTCAGCCTGACCTCCTCCTGACTAGGCTCCAGCTGTATTTAGCCATTCAGCCTGACCTCCTCCTGACTAGGCTCCAGCTGTATTTAGCCATTCAGCCTGACCTCCTTCCTGACTAGGCTCCAGCTGTATTTAGCCATTCAGCCTGACCTCCTCTGACTAGGCTTCAGCTGTATTTAGCCATTCAGCCTGACCTCCTCCTGACTAGGCTCCAGCTGTATTTAGCCATTCAGCCTGACCTCCTGACTAGGCTCCAGCTGTATTTAGCCATTCAGCCTGACCTCCTCCTGACTAGGCTCCAGCTGTATTTAGCCATTCAGCCTGACCTCCTCCTGACTAGGCTCCAGCTGTATTTAGCCATTCAGCCTGACCTCCTCCTGACTAGGCTTCAGCTGTATTTAGCCATTCAGCCTGACCTCCTCCTGACTAGGCTTCAGCTGTATTTAGCCATTCAGCCTGACCTCCTCCTGACTAGGCTCCAGCTGTATTTAGCCATTCAGCCTGACCTCCTCCTGACTAGGCTCCAGCTGTATTTAGCCATTCAGCCTGACCTCCTCCTGACTAGGCTCCAGCTGTATTTAGCCATTCAGCCTGACCTCCTCCTGACTAGGCTCCAGCTGTATTTAGCCATTCAGCCCTGACCTCCTCCTGACTAGGCCTTCCAGCTGTATTTAGCCATTCAGCCTGACCTCCTGACTAGGCTTCCAGCTGTATTTAGCCATTCAGCCTGACCTCCTCCTGACTAGGCTCCAGCTGTATTTAGCCATTCAGCCTGACCTCCTCCTGACTAGGCTCCAGCTGTATTTAGCCATTCAGCCTGACCTCCTCCTGACTAGGCTCCAGCTGTATTTAGCCATTCAGCCTGACCTCCTCCTGACTAGGCTCCAGCTGTATTTAGCCATTCAGCCTGACCTCCTCCTGACTAGGCTCCAGCTGTATTTAGCCATTCAGCCTGACCTCCTCCTGACTAGGCTCCAGCTGTATTTAGCCATTCAGCCTGACCTCCTGACTAGGCTCCAGCTGTATTTAGCCATTCAGCCTGACCTCCTCCTGACTAGGCTCCAGCTGTATTTAGCCATTCAGCCTGACCTCCTCCTGACTAGGCTCCAGCTGTATTTAGCCATTCAGCCTGACTCCTCCTGACTAGGCTCCAGCTGTGTTTAGCCATTCAGCCTGACCTCCTCCTGACTAGGCTCCAGCTGTATTTAGCCATTCAGCCTGACCTCCTCCTGACTAGGCTCCAGCTGTATTTAGCCATTCAGCCTGACCTCCTCCTGACTAGGCTCCAGCTGTATTTAGCCATTCAGCCTGACCTCCTGACTAGGCTCCAGCTGTATTTAGCCATTCAGCCTGACCTCCTCCTGACTAGGCTCCAGCTGTATTTAGCCATTCAGCCTGACCTCCTGACTAGGCTCCAGCTGTATTTAGCCATTCAGCCTGACCTCCTCCTGACTAGGCTCCAGCTGTATTTAGCCATTCAGCCTGACCTCCTCCTGACTAGGCTCCAGCTGTATTTAGCCATTCAGCCTGACCTCCTCTGACTAGGCTCCAGCTGTATTTAGCCATTCAGCCTGACCTCTCCTGACTAGGCTCCAGCTGTATTTAGCCATTCAGCCTGACCTCCTCCTGACTAGGCTCCAGCTGTATTTAGCCATTCAGCCTGACCTCCTCCTGACTAGGCTCCAGCTGTATTTAGCCATTCAGCCTGACCTCCTCCTGACTAGGCTCCAGCTGTATTTAGCCATTCAGCCTGACCTCCTCCTGACTAGGCTCCAGCTGTATTTAGCCATTCAGCCTGACCTCCTCCTGACTAGGCTCCAGCTGTATTTAGCCATTCAGCCTGACCTCCTCCTGACTAGGCTCCAGCTGTATTTAGCCATTCAGCCTGACCTCCTGACTAGGCTCCAGCTGTATTTAGCCATTCAGCCTGACCTCCTCCTGACTAGGCTCCAGCTGTATTTAGCCATTCAGCCTGACCTCCTCCTGACTAGGCTCCAGCTGTATTTAGCCATTCAGCCTGACCTCCTCCTGACTAGGCTCCAGCTGTATTTAGCCATTCAGCCTGACCTCCTCCTGACTAGGCTCCAGCTGTATTTAGCCATTCAGCCTGACCTCCTCTGACTAGGCTCCAGCTGTATTTAGCCATTCAGCCTGACCTCCTCCTGACTAGGCTCCAGCTGTATTTAGCCATTCAGCCTGACCTCCTCCTGACTAGGCTCCAGCTGTATTTAGCCATTCAGCCTGACCTCCTCCTGACTAGGCTCCAGCTGTATTTAGCCATTCAGCCTGACCTCTTGACTAGGCTCCAGCTGTATTTAGCCATTCAGCCTGACCTCTTGACTAGGCTCCAGCTGTATTTAGCCATTCAGCCTGACCTCCTCCTGACTAGGCTCCAGCTGTATTTAGCCATTCAGCCTGACCTCCTGACTAGGCTCCAGCTGTATTTAGCCATTCAGCCTGACCTCCTCCTGACTAGGCTTCAGCTGTATTTAGCCATTCAGCCTGACCTCCTGACTAGGCTCCAGCTGTATTTAGCCATTCAGCCTGACCTCCTCCTGACTAGGCTCCAGCTGTATTTAGCCATTCAGCCTGACCTCCTCCTGACTAGGCTCCAGCTGTATTTAGCCATTCAGCCTGACCTCCTCCTGACTAGGCTCCAGCTGTATTTAGCCATTCAGCCTGACCTCCTCCTGACTAGGCTCCAGCTGTATTTAGCCATTCAGCCTGACCTCCTCCTGACTAGGCTCCAGCTGTATTTAGCCATTCAGCCTGACCTCCTGACTAGGCTCCAGCTGTATTTAGCCATTCAGCCTGACCTCCTCCTGACTAGGCTCCAGCTGTATTTAGCCATTCAGCCTGACCTCCTCCTGACTAGGCTCCAGCTGTATTTAGCCATTCAGCCTGACCTCCTCCTGACTAGGCTCCAGCTGTATTTAGCCATTCAGCCTGACCTCCTCCTGACTAGGCTCCAGCTGTATTTAGCCATTCAGCCTGACCTCCTCTGACTAGGCTCCAGCTGTATTTAGCCATTCAGCCTGACCTCCTCTGACTAGGCTCCAGCTGTATTTAGCCATTCAGCCTGACCTCCTTGACTAGGCTCCAGCTGTATTTAGCCATTCAGCCTGACCTCCTCCTGACTAGGCTCCAGCTGTATTTAGCCATTCAGCCTGACCTCCTCTGACTAGGCTCCAGATGTATTTAGCCATTCAGCCTGACCTCCTCCTGACTAGGCTCCAGCTGTATTTAGCCATTCAGCCTGACCCTCCTGACTAGGCTCCAGCTGTATTTAGCCATTCAGCCTGACCTCCTCCTGACTAGGCTCCAGCTGTATTTAGCCATTCAGCCTGACCTCCTCCTGACTAGGCTCCAGCTGTATTTAGCCATTCAGCCTGACCTCCTCCTGACTAGGCTCCAGCTGTATTTAGCCATTCAGCCTGACCTCCTCCTGACTAGGCTCCAGCTGTATTTAGCCATTCAGCCTGACCTCCTCCTGACTAGGCTCCAGCTGTATTTAGCCATTCAGCCTGACCTCCTCCTGACTAGGCTCCAGCTGTATTTAGCCATTCAGCCTGACCTCCTGACTAGGCTCCAGCTGTATTTAGCCATTCAGCCTGACCTCCTCCTGACTAGGCTCCAGCTGTATTTAGCCATTCAGCCTGACCTCCTGACTAGGCTCCAGCTGTATTTAGCCATTCAGCCTGACCTCCTCCTGACTAGGCTCCAGCTGTATTTAGCCATTCAGCCTGACCTCCTCCTGACTAGGCTCCAGCTGTATTTAGCCATTCAGCCTGACCTCCTCCTGACTAGGCTCCAGCTGTATTTCAGCCATTCAGCCTGACCTCCTCCTGACTAGGCTCCAGCTGTATTTAGCCATTCAGCCTGACCTCCTCCTGACTAGGCTCCAGCTGTATTTAGCCATTCAGCCTGACCTCCTCCTGACTAGGCTCCAGCTGTATTTAGCCATTCAGCCTGACCTCCTCCTGACTAGGCTCCAGCTGTATTTAGCCATTCAGCCTGACCTCCTCCTGACTAGGCTCCAGCTGTATTTAGCCATTCAGCCTGACCTCCTCCTGACTAGGCTCCAGCTGTATTTAGCCATTCAGCCTGACCTCCTCCCTGACTAGGCTCCAGCTGTATTTAGCCATTCAGCCTGACCTCCTCCTGACTAGGCTCCAGCTGTATTTAGCCATTCAGCCTGACCTCCTCCTGACTAGGCTCCAGCTGTATTTAGCCATTCAGCCTGACCTCCTCCTGACTAGGCTCCAGCTGTATTTAGCCATTCAGCCTGACCTCCTCCTGACTAGGCTCCAGCTGTATTCAGCCATTCAGCCTGACCTCCTCCTGACTAGGCTCCAGCTGTATTTAGCCATTCAGCCCGACCTCCTCCTGACTAGGCTCCAGCTGTATTTAGCCATTCAGCCTGACCTCCTCCTGACTAGGCTCCAGCTGTATTTAGCCATTCAGCCTGACCTCCTCCTGACTAGGCTCCAGCTGTATTTAGCCATTCAGCCTGACCTCCTCCTGACTAGGCTCCAGCTGTATTTAGCCATTCAGCCTGACCTCCTCCTGACTAGGCTTCAGCTGTATTTAGCCATTCAGCCTGACCTCCTCCTGACTAGGCTCCAGCTGTATTTAGCCATTCAGCCTGACCTCCTCCTGACTAGGCTCCAGCTGTATTTAGCCATTCAGCCTGACCTCCTCCTGACTAGGCTCCAGCTGTATTTAGCCATTCAGCCTGACCTCCTCCTGACTAGGCTCCAGCTGTATTTAGCCATTCAGCCTGACCTCCTCCTGACTAGGCTCCAGCTGTATTTAGCCATTCAGCCTGACCTCCTCCTGACTAGGCTCCAGCTGTATTTAGCCATTCAGCCTGACCTCCTCCTGACTAGGCTCCAGCTGTATTTAGCCATTCAGCCTGACCTCCTCCTGACTAGGCTCCAGCTGTATTTAGCCATTCAGCCTGACCTCCTCCTGACTAGGCTCCAGCTGTATTTAGCCATTCAGCCTGACCTCCTCCTGACTAGGCTCCAGCTGTATTTAGCCATTCAGCCTGACCTCCTCCTGACTAGGCTCCAGCTGTATTTAGCCATTCAGCCTGACCTCCTCCTGACTAGGCTCCAGCTGTATTTAGCCATTCAGCCTGACCTCCTCCTGACTAGGCTCCAGCTGTATTTAGCCATTCAGCCTGACCTCCCTCCTGACTAGGCTCCAGCTGTATTTAGCCATTCAGCCTGACCTCCTCCTGACTAGGCTCCAGCTGTATTTAGCCATTCAGCCTGACCTCCTCCTGACTAGGCTCCAGCTGTATTTAGCCATTCAGCCTGACCTCCTCCTGACTAGGCTCCAGCTGTATTTAGCCATTCAGCCTGACCTCCTCCTGACTAGGCTCCAGCTGTATTTAGCCATTCAGCCTGACCTCCTCCTGACTAGGCTCCAGCTGTATTTAGCCATTCAGCCTGACCTCCTCCTGACTAGGCTCCAGCTGTATTTAGCCATTCAGCCTGACCTCCTCCTGACTAGGCTCCAGCTGTATTTAGCCATTCAGCCTGACCTCCTCCCTGACTAGGCTCCAGCTGTATTTAGCCATTCAGCCTGACCTCCTCCTGACTAGGCTCCAGCTGTATTTAGCCATTCAGCCTGACCTCCTCCTGACTAGGCTCCAGCTGTATTTAGCCATTCAGCCTGACCTCCTCCTGACTAGGCTCCAGCTGTATTTAGCCATTCAGCCTGACCTCCTCCTGACTAGGCTCCAGCTGTATTTAGCCATTCAGCCTGACCTGCCTCCTGACTAGGCTCCAGCTGTATTTAGCCATTCAGCCTGACCTCCTCCTGACTAGGCTCCAGCTGTATTTAGCCATTCAGCCTGACCTCCTCCTGACTAGGCTCCAGCTGTATTTAGCCATTCAGCCTGATCTCCTCCTGACTAGGCTCCAGCTGTATTTAGCCATTCAGCCTGACCTCCTCCTGACTAGGCTCCAGCTGTATTTAGCCATTCAGCCTGACCTCCTCCTGACTAGGCTTCAGCTGTATTTAGCCATCCAGCCTGACCTCCTCCTGACTAGGCTCCAGCTGTATTTAGCCATTCAGCCTGACCTCCTCCTGACTAGGCTCCAGCTGTATTTAGCCATTCAGCCTGACCTCCTCCTGACTAGGCTCCAGCTGTATTTAGCCATTCAGCCTGACCTCCTCCTGACTAGGCTCCAGCTGTATTTAGCCATTCAGCCTGACCTCCTCCTGACTAGGCTCCAGCTGTATTTAGCCATTCAGCTTGACCTCCTCCTGACTAGGCTCCAGCTGTATTTAGCCATTCAGCCTGACCTCCTCCTGACTAGGCTCCAGCTGTATTTAGCCATTCAGCCTGACCTCCTCTTGACTAGGCTCCAGCTGTATTTAGCCATTCAGCCTGACCTCCTCCTGACTAGGCTTCAGCTGTATTTAGCCATTCAGCCTGACCTCCTCCTGACTAGGCTCCAGCTGTATTTAGCCATTCAGCCTGACCTCCTGACTAGGCTCCAGCTGTATTTAGCCATTCAGCCTGACCTCCTGACTAGGCTCCAGCTGTATTTAGCCATTCAGCCTGACCTCCTCCTGACTAGGCTCC
The DNA here is from genome assembly GCF_020615455.1 of Coregonus clupeaformis. Classification (NCBI taxonomy): domain Eukaryota; kingdom Metazoa; phylum Chordata; class Actinopteri; order Salmoniformes; family Salmonidae; genus Coregonus; species Coregonus clupeaformis. The sequence continues at coordinate 867,474 of NW_025533483.1, read as the reverse complement.
AGCTGTATTTAGCCATTCAGCCTGACCTCCTCCTGACTAGGCTCCAGCTGTATTTAGCCATTCAGCCTGACCTCCTCCTGACTAGGCTCCAGCTGTATTTAGCCATTCAGCCTGACCTCCTCCTGACTAGGCTCCAGCTGTATTTAGCCATTCAGCCTGACCTCCTCCTGACTAGGCTCCAGCTGTATTTAGCCATTCAGCCTGACCTCCTCCTGACTAGGCTCCAGCTGTATTTAGCCATTCAGCCTGACCTCCTCCTGACTAGGCTCCAGCTGTATTTAGCCATTCAGCCTGACCTCCTCCTGACTAGGCTCCAGCTGTATTTAGCCATTCAGCCTGACCTCCTCCTGACTAGGCTCCAGCTGTATTTAGCCATTCAGCCTGACCTCCTGACTAGGCTCCAGCTGTATTTAGCCATTCAGCCTGACCTCCTCCTGACTAGGCTCCAGCTGTATTTAGCCATTCAGCCTGACCTCCTCCTGACCTCCAAGGCCCTTTAAATCCCCTGACTCTGTCTTCTATCCTGCCTCACAACACCACACTACAGCCAGCTCAGAGAGGATCAATAACACACCCGTGCATGCTGGGAAAGCAAAGGATGCTGCTCTTTTCTATTTTAACTGTTGATAGTTCACTGTCAGTGGTGATAGTTCAAGGTAGTTTAAGGTAAACAGGGCTTGTGGGGTGTTCTTCACATTGTGGCAGAGTTTATCTCCTTATGTATACCGACTTCTATCCTCAACTCTGTCCCGTCTGTCAGCTGGCCATCTTCGTAGGCCGTGCCTCCAACATCTACCCCCTCTCCTTCCTGCTCAACTTGGGACACAGACACAAGATCAGGGGGAACTTCCAGCATATGATGATGTTTGCAGGTACAGAGCAATGATGTCTGTAGTATAGAGCAATGATGTCTGTATTATAGAGCAATGATGTCTGTAGTATAGAGCAATGATGTCTGTAGTATAGAGCAATGATGTCTGTAGTATAGAGCAATGATGTCTGTATTATAGAGCAATGATGTCTGTAGTATAGAGCAATGATGTCTGTAGTATAGAGCAATGATGTCTGTAGTATAGAGCAATGATGTCTGTATTATAGAGCAATGATGTCTGTAGTATAGAGCAATGATGTCTGTAGTATAGAGCAATGATGTCTGTATTATAGAGCAATGATGTCTGTAGTATAGAGCAATGATGTCTGTAGTATAGAGCAATGATGTCTGTAGTATAGAGCAATGATGTCTGTATTATAGAGCAATGATGTCTGTAGTATAGAGCAATGATGTCTGTAGTATAGAGCAATGATGTCTGTATTATAGAGCAATGATGTCTGTAGTATAGAGCAATGATGTCTGTAGTATAGAGCAATGATGTCTGTAGTATAGAGCAATGATGTCTGTATTATAGAGCAATGATGTCTGTAGTATAGAGCAATGATGTCTGTAGTATAGAGCAATGATGTCTGTATTATAGAGCAATGATGTCTGTAGTATAGAGCAATGATGTCTGTAGTATAGAGCAATGATGTCTGTAGTATAGAGCAATGATGTCTGTAGTATAGAGCAATGATGTCTGTAGTATAGAGCAATGATGTATGTAGTATAGAGCTACAGTACAGATGGGAACAGCCAGAGGGGGGATGGGTACAGATGGGAACAGCCAGAGGGGGGATGGGTACAGATGGGAACAGCCAGAGGGGGGATGGGTACAGATGGGAACAGCCAGAGGGGGGATGGGTACAGATGGGAACAGCCAGAGGGGTATCCTACGAAGCAGGTTTGAGGTAACTTTGAGATGAACCAGTACAGTAGCCCCACTACAGAGCTGTCCCCTGAGATGAACCAGTACAGTAGTCCCACTACAGAGCTGTCCCCTGAGATGAACCAGTACAGTAGTCCCACTACAGAGCTGTCCCCTGAGATGAACCAGTACAGTATCCCCACTACAGAGCTGTCCCCTGAGATGAACCAGTACAGTAGTCCCACTACAGAGCTGTCCCCTGAGATGAACCAGTACAGTAGTCCCACTACAGAGCTGTCCCCTGAGATGAACCAGTACAGTAGTCCCACTACAGAGCTGTCCCCTGAGATGAACCAGTACAGTAGTCCCACTACAGAGCTGTCCCCTGAGATGAACCAGTACAGTAGCCCCACTACAGAGCTGTCCCCTGAGATGAACCAGTACAGTAGTCCCACTACAGAGCTGTCCCCTGAGATGAACCAGTACAGTAGTCCCACTACAGCTAGAGCTGTCCCCTGAGATGAACCAGTACAGTAGTCCCACTACAGCTAGAGCTGTCCCCTGAGATGAACCAGTACAGTAGTCCCACTACAGCTAGAGCTGTCCCCTGAGATGAACCAGTACAGTAGTCCCACTACAGAGCTGTCCCCTGAGATGAACCAGTACAGTAGTCCCACTACAGAGCTGTCCCCTGAGATGAACCAGTACAGTAGTCCCACTACAGAGCTGTCCCCTGAGATGAACCAGTACAGTAGTCCCACTACAGAGCTGTCCCCTGAGATGAACCAGTACAGTAGTCCCACTACAGAGCTGTCCCCTGAGATGAACCAGTACAGTAGTCCCACTACAGAGCTGTCCCCTGAGATGAACCAGTACAGTAGTCCCACTACAGAGCTGTCCCCTGAGATGAACCAGTACAGTAGTCCCACTACAGAGCTGTCCCCTGAGATGAACCAGTACAGTAGTCCCACTACAGAGCTGTCCCCTGAGATGAACCAGTACAGTAGTCCCACTACAGAGCTGTCCCCTGAGATGAACCAGTACAGTAGTCCCACTACAGAGCTGTCCCCTGAGATGAACCAGTACAGTAGTCCCACTACAGCTAGAGCTGTCCCCTGAGATGAACCAGTACAGTAGTCCCACTACAGCTAGAGCTGTCCCCTGAGATGAACCAGTACAGTAGCCCCACTACAGCTAGAGCTGTCCCCTGAGATGAACCAGTACAGTAGCCCCACTACAGAGCTGTCCCCTGAGATGAACCAGTACAGTAGTCCCACTACAGAGCTGTCCCCTGAGATGAACCAGTACAGTAGCCCCACTACAGAGCTGTCCCCTGAGATGAACCAGTACAGTAGTCCCACTACAGAGCTGTCCCCTGAGATGAACCAGTACAGTAGTCCCACTACAGAGCTGTCCCCTGAGATGAACCAGTACAGTAGTCCCACTACAGAGCTGTCCCCTGAGATGAACCAGTACAGTAGTCCCACTACAGAGCTGTCCCTGAGATGAACCAGTACAGTAGTCCCACTCAGCTAGAGCTGTCCCCTGAGATGAACCAGTACAGTAGTCCCACTACAGAGCTGTCCCCTGAGATGAACCAGTACAGTAGTCCCACTACAGCTAGAGCTGTCCCCTGAGATGAACCAGTACAGTAGCCCCACTACAGCTAGAGCTGTCCCCTGAGATGAACCAGTACAGTAGCCCCACTACAGCTAGAGCTGTCCCCTGAGATGAACCAGTACAGTAGTCCCACTACAGAGCTGTCCCCTGAGATGAACCAGTACAGTAGTCCCACTACAGAGCTGTCCCCTGAGATGAACCAGTACAGTAGCCCCACTACAGAGCTGTCCCCTGAGATGAACCAGTACAGTGGCCCCACTACAGAGCTGTCCCCTGAGATGAACCAGTACAGTAGTCCCACTACAGAGCTGTCCCCTGAGATGAACCAGTACAGTAGTCCCACTACAGAGCTGTCCCCTGAGATGAACCAGTACAGTAGTCCCACTACAGAGCTGTCCCCTGAGATGAACCAGTACAGTAGCCCCACTACAGAGCTGTCCCCTGAGATGAACCAGTACAGTAGTCCCACTACAGAGCTGTCCCCTGAGATGAACCAGTACAGTAGTCCCACTACAGAGCTGTCCCCTGAGATGAACCAGTACAGTATCCCCACTACAGAGCTGTCCCCTGAGATGAACCAGTACAGTATCCCCACTACAGAGCTGTCCCCTGAGATGAACCAGTACAGTAGCCCCACTACAGAGCTGTCCCCTGAGATGAACCAGTACAGTAGCCCCACTACAGAGCTGTCCCCTGAGATGAACCAGTACAGTAGTCCCACTACAGAGCTGTCCCCTGAGATGAACCAGTACAGTAGTCCCACTACAGCTAGAGCTGTCCCCTGAGATGAACCAGTACAGTAGTCCCACTACAGAGCTGTCCCCTGAGATGAACCAGTACAGTAGTCCCACTACAGAGCTGTCCCCTGAGATGAACCAGTACAGTAGTCCCACTACAGAGCTGTCCCCTGAGATGAACCAGTACAGTAGCCCCACTACAGAGCTGTCCCTGAGATGAACCAGTACAGTAGTCCCACTACAGAGCTGTCCCCTGAGATGAACCAGTACAGTAGTCCCACTACAGAGCTGTCCCCTGAGATGAACCAGTACAGTAGTCCCACTACAGAGCTGTCCCCTGAGATGAACCAGTACAGTAGCCCCACTACAGAGCTGTCCCCTGAGATGAACCAGTACAGTAGTCCCACTACAGCTAGAGCTGTCCCCTGAGATGAACCAGTACAGTAGTCCCACTACAGAGCTGTTCCCTGAGATTAACCAGTACAGTAGCCCCACTACAGAGCTGTCCCTGAGATGAACCAGTACAGTAGTCCCACTACAGCTAGAGCTGTCCCCTGAGATGAACCAGTACAGTAGTCCCACTACAGAGCTGTCCCGAGATGAACCAGTACAGTAGTCCCACTACAGAGCTGTCCCGAGATGAACCAGTACAGTAGCCCCACTACAGAGCTGTCCCCTGAGATGAACCAGTACAGTAGCCCCACTACAGAGCTGTCCCCTGAGATGAACCAGTACAGTAGTCCCACTACAGAGCTGTCCCCTGAGATGAACCAGTACAGTAGTCCCACTACAGAGCTGTCCCCTGAGATGAACCAGTACAGTAGTCCCACTACAGAGCTGTCCCCTGAGATGAACCAGTACAGTAGTCCCACTACAGAGCTGTCCCCTGAGATGAACCAGTACAGTAGTCCCACTACAGAGCTGTCCCCTGAGATGAACCAGTACAGTAGTCCCACTACAGAGCTGTCCCCTGAGATGAACCAGTACAGTAGCCCCACTACAGAGCTGTCCCCTGAGATGAACCAGTACAGTAGCCCCACTACAGAGCTGTCCCCTGAGATGAACCAGTACAGTAGTCCCACTACAGAGCTGTCCCCTGAGATGAACCAGTACAGTAGCCCCACTACAGAGCTGTCCCTGAGATGAACCAGTACAGTAGTCCCACTACAGAGCTGTCCCCTGAGATGAACCAGTACAGTAGCCCCACTACAGCTAGAGCTGTCCCCTGAGATGAACCAGTACAGTAGTCCCACTACAGCTAGAGCTGTCCCCTGAGATGAACCAGTACAGTAGCCCCACTACAGAGCTGTCCCCTGAGATGAACCAGTACAGTAGCCCCACTACAGAGCTGTCCCCTGAGATGAACCAGTACAGTAGCCCCACTACAGAGCTGTCCCCTGAGATGAACCAGTACAGTAGTCCCACTACAGAGCTGTCCCCTGAGATGAACCAGTACAGTAGCCCCACTACAGAGCTGTCCCCTGAGATAAACCAGTACAGTAGCCCCACTACAGCTAGAGCTGTCCCCTGAGATGAACCAGTACAGTAGTCCCACTACAGAGCTGTCCCCTGAGATGAACCAGTACAGTAGCCCCACTACAGCTAGAGCTGTCCCCTGAGATGAACCAGTACAGTAGTCCCACTACAGCTAGAGCTGTCCCCTGAGATGAACCAGTACAGTAGCCCCACTACAGAGCTGTCCCCTGAGATGAACCAGTACAGTAGCCCCACTACAGAGCTGTCCCCTGAGATGAACCAGTACAGTAGCCCCACTACAGAGCTGTCCCCTGAGATGAACCAGTACAGTAGTCCCACTACAGAGCTGTCCCGAGATGAACCAGTACAGTAGTCCCACTACAGAGCTGTCCCGAGATGAACCAGTACAGTAGCCCCACTACAGAGCTGTCCCCTGAGATGAACCAGTACAGTAGCCCCACTACAGAGCTGTCCCCTGAGATGAACCAGTACAGTAGCCCCACTACAGAGCTGTCCCCTGAGATGAACCAGTACAGTAGTCCCACTACAGAGCTGTCCCCTGAGATGAACCAGTACAGTAGTCCCACTACAGAGCTGTCCCCTGAGATGAACCAGTACAGTAGTCCCACTACAGAGCTGTCCCCTGAGATGAACCAGTACAGTAGCCCCACTACAGAGCTGTCCCTGAGATGAACCAGTACAGTAGTCCCACTACAGAGCTGTCCCCCTGAGATGAACCAGTACAGTAGTCCCACTACAGAGCTGTCCCCTGAGATGAACCAGAACAGTAGCCCCACTACAGAGCTGTCCCCTGAGATGAACCAGTACAGTAGTCCCACTACAGAGCTGTCCCCTGAGATGAACCAGTACAGTAGCCCCACTACAGAGCTGTCCCCTGAGATGAACCAGTACAGTAGCCCCACTACAGAGCTGTCCCCTGAGATGAACCAGTACAGTAGTCCCACTACGGAGCTGTCCCCTGAGATGAACCAGTACAGTAGTCCCACTACAGAGCTGTCCCCTGAGATGAACCAGTACAGTAGCCCCACTACAGAGCTGTCCCCTGAGATGAACCAGTACAGTAGTCCCACTACAGAGCTGTCCCCCTGAGATGAACCAGTACAGTAGTCCCACTACAGAGCTGTCCCCTGAGATGAACCAGTACAGTAGCCCCACTACAGAGCTGTCCCCTGAGATGAACCAGTACAGTAGCCCCACTACAGAGCTGTCCCCTGAGATGAACCAGTACAGTAGTCCCACTACAGAGCTGTCCCCTGAGATGAACCAGTACAGTAGTCCCACTACAGAGCTGTCCCCTGAGATGAACCAGTACAGTAGCCCCACTACAGCTAGAGCTGTCCCCTGAGATGAACCAGTACAGTAGTCCCACTACAGAGCTGTCCCCTGAGATGAACCAGTACAGTAGTCCCACTACAGAGCTGTCCCCTGAGATGAACCAGTACAGTAGCCCCACTACAGAGCTGTCCCCTGAGATGAACCAGTACAGTAGCCCCACTACAGCTAGAGCTGTCCCCTGAGATGAACCAGTACAGTAGTCCCACTACAGCTAGAGCTGTCCCCTGAGATGAACCAGTACAGTAGTCCCACTACAGAGCTGTCCCCTGAGATGAACCAGTACAGTAGTCCCACTACAGAGCTGTCCCCTGAGATGAACCAGTACAGTAGCCCCATTACAGCTAGAGCTGTCCCCTGAGATGAACCAGTACAGTAGTCCCACTACGACTAGAGCTGTCCCCTGAGATGAACCAGTACAGTAGTCCCACTACAGAGCTGTCCCCTGAGATGAACCAGTACAGTAGTCCCACTACAGAGCTGTCCCGAGATGAACCAGTACAGTAGCCCCACTACAGAGCTGTCCCCTGAGATGAACCAGTACAGTAGTCCCACTACAGAGCTGTCCCCTGAGATGAACCAGTACAGTAGTCCCACTACAGAGCTGTCCCCTGAGATGAACCAGTACAGTAGCCCCACTACAGAGCTGTCCCCTGAGATGAACCAGTACAGTAGTCCCACTACAGAGCTGTCCCCTGAGATGAACCAGTACAGTAGCCCCACTACAGAGCTGTCCCCTGAGATGAACCAGTACAGTAGTCCCACTACAGCTAGAGCTGTCCCCTGAGATGAACCAGTACAGTAGCCCCACTACAGAGCTGTCCCCTGAGATGAACCAGTACAGTAGCCCCACTACAGAGCTGTCCCCTGAGATGAACCAGTACAGTAGTCCCACTACAGAGCTGTCCCCTGAGATGAACCAGTACAGTAGCCCCACTACAGAGCTGTCCCCTGAGATGAACCAGTACAGTAGTCCCACTACAGAGCTGTCCCCTGAGATGAACCAGTACAGTAGTCCCACTACAGAGCTGTCCCGAGATGAACCAGTACAGTAGTCCCACTACAGCTAGAGCTGTCCCCTGAGATGAACCAGTACAGTAGTCCCACTACAGCTAGAGCTGTCCCCTGAGATGAACCAGTACAGTAGTCCCACTACAGAGCTGTCCCCTGAGATGAACCAGTACAGTAGCCCCACTACAGAGCTGTCCCCTGAGATGAACCAGTACAGTAGTCCCACTACAGAGCTGTCCCCTGAGATGAACCAGTACAGTAGTCCCACTACAGAGCTGTCCCCTGAGATGAACCAGTACAGTAGTCCCACTACAGAGCTGTCCCCTGAGATGAACCAGTACAGTAGTCCCACTACAGAGCTGTCCCCTGAGATGAACCAGTACAGTAGTCCCACTACAGAGCTGTCCCCTGAGATGAACCAGTACAGTAGTCCCACTACAGAGCTGTCCCCTGAGATGAACCAGTACAGTAGTCCCACTACAGAGCTGTCCCCTGAGATGAACCAGTACAGTAGTCCCACTACAGAGCTGTCCCCTGAGATGAACCAGTACAGTAGCCCCACTACAGAGCTGTCCCCTGAGATGAACCAGTACAGTAGTCCCACTACGACTAGAGCTGAGATTACATCAGCCAATCAGCTTCACGGAAATTTGGCTAACGGAGGTCATGGATGGTTTCACGATCAACATAACTGACAGGTGTTTGGAACTTTCGGGGAAAAGTAGGGTGGAGGTGTCTGTCTGTATGTGAACAATCAATGATGCCACAGTAACCTGACCTGGGGAGTTCCCTGGTCACCTTCACCATGTCACAGCTGCCGACCTGGGGAGTTCCCTGGTCACCTTCACCATGTCACAGCTGCCGACCTGGGGAGTTCCCTGGTCACCTTCACCATGTCACAGCTGCCGACCTGGGGAGTTCCCTAGTCAACTTCACCATGTCACAGCTGCCGACCTGGGGAGTTCCCTGGTCACCTTCACCATGTCACAGCTGCCGACCTGGGGAGTTCCCTAGGCACCTTCACCATGTCACAGCTGCCGACCTGGGGAGTTCCCTAGGCACCTTCACCATGTCACAGCTGCCGACCTGGGGAGTTCCCTGGTCACTGTCACAGTGAAGGAGAGGGTTTGTTCCCCTTGTGGAGCTGTTAGCAGTGGGCTGCCGACCTGGGGAGTTCCCTGGTCACCTTCACAGTGAAGGAGAGGGTTTGTTCCCCTTGTGGAGCTGTTAGCAGTGGGCTGCCGACCTGGGGAGTTCCCTGGTCACCTTCACAGTGAAGGAGAGGGTTTGTTCCCCTTGTGGAGCTGTTAGCAGTGGGCTGCCGACCTGGGGAGTTCCCTAGTCACCTTCACCATGTCACAGCTGCCGACCTGGGGAGTTCCCCTGGTCACTGTCACAGTGAAGGAGAGGGTTTGTTCCCCTTGTGGAGCTGTTAGCAGTGGGCTGCCGACCTGGGGAGTTCCCTGGTCACCTTCACAGTGAAGGAGAGGGTTTGTTCCCCTTGTGGAGCTGTTAGCAGTGGGCTGCCGACCTGGGGAGTTCCCTAGTCACCTTCACCATGTCACAGCTGCCGACCTGGGGAGTTCCCTGGTCACTGTCACAGTGAAGGAGAGGGTTTGTTCCCCTTGTGGAGCTGTTAGCAGTGGGCTGCCGACCTGGGGAGTTCCCTGGTCACCTTCACCATGTCACAGCTGCCGACCTGGGGAGTTCCCTGGTCACTGTCACAGTGAAGGAGAGGGTTTGTTCCCTTGTGGAGCTGTTAGCAGTGGGCTGCCGACCTGGGGAGTTCCCTGGTCACCTTCACCATGTCACAGCTGCCGACCTGGGGAGTTCCCTGGTCACTTTCACAGTGAAGGAGAGGGTTTGTTCCCCTTGTGGAGCTGTTAGCAGTGGGCTGCCGACCTGGGGAGTTCCCTGGTCACCTTCACAGTGAAGGAGAGGGTTTGTTCCCCTCGTGGGAGCTGTTAGCAGTGGGCTGCCGACCTGGGGAGTTCCCTGGTCACCTTCACAGTGAAGGAGAGGGTTTGTTCCCCTTGTGGAGCTGTTAGCAGTGGGCTGCCGACCTGGGGAGTTCCCTGGTCACCTTCACAGTGAAGGAGAGGGTTTGTTCCCCTCGTGGAGCTGTTAGCAGTGGGCTGCCGACCTGGGGAGTTCCCTGGTCACCTTCACAGTGAAGGAGAGGGTTTGTTCCCCTCGTGGAGCTGTTAGCAGTGGGCTGCCGACCTGGGGAGTTCCCTGGTCACCTTCACAGTGAAGGAGAGGGTTTGTTCCCCTCGTGGAGCTGTTAGCAGTGGGCTGCCGACCTGGGGAGTTCCCTGTTCACTGGGCTGCCGACCTGGGGAGTTCCCTGTTCACTGGGCTGCCGACCTGGGGAGTTCCCTAGAAGTGGGCTGCCGACCTGGGGAGTTCCCTAGCACTGGGCTGCCGACCTGGGGAGTTCCCTAGCGTGATAGTGTTGTCTACATCCCACGATCCATCAACGCTAAACTGGCCTCAAACACTATCCACAAAGTCACCACAGGCTGTTATCTCTGGAGATTAAAACCACTGTTTCCTACCTTCAAACAGCATGTTAAAGTTCCTAATCATATGGAGAAGATCATTCACCTTCTCTACCCCAAAGTGAATGATGTCTATTGCTGAACTGCTCTGCCTCCGCTGGGACAGTCTGACCACAACCTCATCCAGCTGCTATCAGAATACAGCCCACTGGTCCAGAGGCAACGCGTCACTCAGGCGGTGATTCACGAATGGACACCCGAAGCTGGAGAGGCAATACATTTACATTTTATATTTGAGTCATTTAGCAGACGCTCTTATCCAGAGCGACTTACAGTTAGTGAGTGCATACATTATTCATACTTTCAATACAGAGCTGCTTTGAAGGTACAGATTGGAATCTATTCATAGACGATTGGGAGGAGGATTTTAATGGTCTTTCTGAATGTATAACAGACTATGTTAACTTCTGTACTGACAATGTGGTGCCAAGCAAAACTGTGAAATTTTATGCAAATAATAAGCCACAAAAGAACTCAAGGAGGCACTGAACAGGAAGAAGGCTTTTGAAACAGGAAATAGGGGTGAGGTGAGAGTAGTACAGTAGGAGATTACAGGACTGATCAGGAGGGATGAGATGAGGGTAGTACAGAAGGAGATTACAGGACTGATCAGGAGGGATGAGGTGAGGGTAGTACAGTAGGAGATTACAGGACTGATCAGGAGGGATGAGGTGGGTAGTACAGTAGGAGATTACAGGACTGATCAGGAGGGATGAGGTGGGAGTAGTACAGTAGGAGATTACAGGACTGATCAGGAGGGATGAGGTGAGAGTAGTACAGTAGGAGATTACAGGACTGATCAGGAGGGATGAGATGAGGGTAGTACAGTAGGAGATAACAGGACTGATCAGGAGGGATGAGGTGAGGGTAGTACAGTAGGAGATTACAGGACTGATCAGGAGGGATGAGATGAGGGTAGTACAGTAGGAGATTACAGGACTGATCAGGAGGGATGAGATGAGGGTAGTACAGTAGGAGATTACAGGACTGATCAGGAGGGATGAGATGAGGGTAGTACAGTAGGAGATTACAGGACTGATCAGGAGGGATGAGGTGAGGGTAGTACAGAAGGAGATTACAGGACTGATCAGGAGGGATGAGGTGAGGGTAGTACAGAAGGAGATTACAGGACTGATCAGGAGGGATGAGGTGGGAGTAGTACAGTAGGAGATTAAAGGACTGATCAGGAGGGATGAGGTGAGGGTAGTACAGTAGGAGATTACAGGACTGATCAGGAGGGATGAGGTGAGAGTAGTACAGTAGGAGATTACAGGACTGATCAGGAGGGATGAGATGAGGGTAGTACAGTAGGAGATTACAGGACTGATCAGGAGGGATGAGGTGAGGGTAGTACAGAAGGAGATTACAGGACTGATCAGGAGGGATGAGGTGAGGGTAGTACAGTAGGAGATTACAGGACTGATCAGGAGGGATGAGATGAGGGTAGTACAGTAGGAGATTACAGGACTGATCAGGAGGGATGAGATGAGGGTAGTACAGAAGGAGATTACAGGACTGATCAGGAGGGATGAGGTGAGGGTAGTACAGTAGGAGATTACAGGACTGATCAGGAGGGATGAGATGAGGGTAGTACAGTAGGAGATTACAGGACTGATCAGGAGGGATGAGATGAGGGTAGTACAGTAGGAGATTACAGGACTGATCAGGAGGGATGAGGTGAGGGTAGTACAGTAGGAGATTACAGGACTGATCAGGAGGGATGAGGTGAGGGTAGTACAGTAGGAGATTACAGGACTGATCAGGAGGGATGAGATGAGGGTAGTACAGTAGGAGATTACAGGACTGATCAGGAGGGATGAGGTGAGGGTAGTACAGTAGGAGATTACAGGACTGATCAGGAGGGATGAGGTGGGTAGTACAGTAGGAGATTACAGGACTGATCAGGAGGGATGAGGTGAGGGTAGTACAGTAGGAGATTACAGGACTGATCAGGAGGGATGAGGTGAGGGTAGTACAGTAGGAGATTACAGGACTGATCAGGAGGGATGAGGTGAGGGTAGTACAGTAGGAGATTACAGGACTGATCAGGAGGGATGAGGTGAGGGTAGTACAGTAGGAGATTACAGGACTGATCAGGAGGGATGAGGTGGGTAGTACAGTAGGAGATTACAGGACTGATCAGGAGGGATGAGGTGAGGGTAGTACAGTAGGAGATTACAGGACTGATCAGGAGGGATGAGGTGAGGGTAGTACAGAAGGAGATTACAGGACTGATCAGGAGGGATGAGGTGAGGGTAGTACAGAAGGAGATTACAGGACTGATCAGGAGGGATGAGGTGGGAGTAGTACAGTAGGAGATTAAAGGACTGATCAGGAGGGATGAGGTGAGGGTAGTACAGTAGGAGATTACAGGACTGATCAGGAGGGATGAGGTGAGAGTAGTACAGTAGGAGATTACAGGACTGATCAGGAGGGATGAGATGAGGGTAGTACAGAAGGAGATTACAGGACTGATCAGGAGGGATGAGGTGAGGGTAGTACAGTAGGGAGATTACAGGACTGATCAGGAGGGATGAGATGAGGGTAGTACAGTAGGAGATTACAGGACTGATCAGGAGGGATGAGATGAGGGTAGTACAGTAGGAGATTACAGGACTGATCAGGAGGGATGAGGTGAGGGTAGTACAGTAGGAGATTACAGGACTGATCAGGAGGGATGAGGTGAGGGTAGTACAGTAGGAGATTACAGGACTGATCAGGAGGGATGAGATGAGGGTAGTACAGTAGGAGATTACAGGACTGATCAGGAGGGATGAGGTGAGGGTAGTACAGTAGGAGATTACAGGACTGATCAGGAGGGATGAGGTGGGTAGTACAGTAGGAGATTACAGGACTGATCAGGAGGGATGAGGTGAGGGTAGTACAGTAGGAGATTACAGGACTGATCAGGAGGGATGAGGTGAGGGTAGTACAGTAGGAGATTACAGGACTGATCAGGAGGGATGAGGTGAGGGTAGTACAGTAGGAGATTACAGGACTGATCAGGAGGGATGAGGTGAGGGTAGTACAGTAGGAGATTACAGGACTGATCAGGAGGGATGAGGTGGGTAGTACAGTAGGAGATTACAGGACTGATCAGGAGGGATGAGGTGAGGGTAGTACAGTAGGAGATTACAGGACTGATCAGGAGGGATGAGGTGAGGGTAGTACAGTAGGAGATTACAGGACTGATCAGGAGGGATGAGGTGAGGGTAGTACAGTAGAAGATTACAGGACTGATCAGGAGGGATGAGATGAGGGTAGTACAGTAGGAGATTACAGGACTGATCAGGAGGGATGAGGTGAGGGTAGTACAGTAGGAGATTACAGGACTGATCAGGAGGGATGAGATGAGGGTAGTACAGTAGGAGATTACAGGACTGATCAGGAGGGATGAGGTGAGGGTAGTACAGTAGGAGATTACAGGACTGATCAGGAGGGATGAGGTGAGGGTAGTACAGTAGGAGATTACAGGACTGATCAGGAGGGATGAGAGTAGTACAGAAGGAGATTACAGGACTGATCAGGAGGGATGAGAGTAGTACAGAAGGAGATTACAGGACTGATCAGGAGGGATGAGGTGAGGGTAGTACAGAAGGAGATTACAGGACTGATCAGGAGGGATGAGGTGAGGGTAGTACAGAAGGAGATTACAGGACTGATCAGGAGGGATGAGGTGAGGGTAGTACAGTAGGAGATTACAGGACTGATCAGGAGGGATGAGGTGAGGGTAGTACAGTAGGAGATTACAGGACTGATCAGGAGGGATGAGGTGAGTGTAGTACAGTAGGAGATAACAGGACTGATCAGGAGGGATGAGGTGAGGGTAGTACAGAAGGAGATTACAGGACTGATCAGGAGGGATGAGGTGGGTAGTACAGTAGGAGATTACAGGACTGATCAGGAGGGATGAGGTGAGGGTAGTACAGTAGGAGATTACAGGACTGATCAGGAGGGATGAGATGAGGGTAGTACAGTAGGAGATTACAGGACTGATCAGGAGGGATGAGGTGAGGGTAGTACAGTAGGAGATTACAGGACTGATCAGGAGGGATGAGGTGAGGGTAGTACAGTAGGAGATTACAGGACTGATCAGGAGGGATGAGGTGAGGGTAGTACAGAAGGAGATTACAGGACTGATCAGGAGGGATGAGGTGAGGGTAGTACAGTAGGAGATTACAGGACTGATCAGGAGGGATGAGGTGAGGGTAGTACAGTAGGAGATTACAGGACTGATCAGGAGGGATGAGGTGAGGGTAGTACAGTAGGAGATTACAGGACTGATCAGGAGGGATGAGGTGAGGGTAGTACAGTAGGAGATTACAGGACTGATCAGGAGGGATGAGGTGAGAGTAGTACAGAAGGAGATTACAGGACTGATCAGGAGGGATGAGGTGAGGGTAGTACAGAAGGAGATTACAGGACTGATCAGGAGGGATGAGGTGAGGGTAGTACAGTAGGAGATTACAGGACTGATCAGGAGGGATGAGGTGAGGGTAGTACAGAAGGAGATTACAGGACTGATCAGGAGGGATGAGGTGAGGGTAGTACAGAAGGAGATTACAGGACTGATCAGGAGGGATGAGGTGAGAGTAGTACAGTAGGGAGATTACAGGACTGATCAGGAGGGATGAGGTGAGAGTAGTACAGTAGGAGATTACAGGACTGATCAGGAGGGATGAGATGAGGGTAGTACAGTAGGAGATTACAGGACTGATCAGGAGGGATGAGATGAGGGTAGTACAGTAGGAGATTACAGGACTGATCAGGAGGGATGAGGTGAGGGTAGTACAGTAGGAGATTACAGGACTGATCAGGAGGGATGAGGTGAGGGTAGTACAGTAGGAGATTACAGGACTGATCAGGAGGGATGAGATGAGGGTAGTACAGTAGGAGATTACAGGACTGATCAGGAGGGATGAGGTGAGGGTAGTACAGTAGGAGATTACAGGACTGATCAGGAGGGATGAGGTGGGTAGTACAGTAGGAGATTACAGGACTGATCAGGAGGGATGAGGTGAGGGTAGTACAGTAGGAGATTACAGGACTGATCAGGAGGGATGAGGTGAGGGTAGTACAGTAGGAGATTACAGGACTGATCAGGAGGGATGAGGTGAGGGTAGTACAGTAGGAGATTACAGGACTGATCAGGAGGGATGAGGTGAGGGTAGTACAGTAGGAGATTACAGGACTGATCAGGAGGGATGAGGTGGGTAGTACAGTAGGAGATTACAGGACTGATCAGGAGGGATGAGGTGAGGGTAGTACAGTAGGAGATTACAGGACTGATCAGGAGGGATGAGGTGAGGGTAGTACAGTAGGAGATTACAGGACTGATCAGGAGGGATGAGGTGAGGGTAGTACAGTAGAAGATTACAGGACTGATCAGGAGGGATGAGATGAGGGTAGTACAGTAGGAGATTACAGGACTGATCAGGAGGGATGAGGTGAGGGTAGTACAGTAGGAGATTACAGGACTGATCAGGAGGGATGAGATGAGGGTAGTACAGTAGGAGATTACAGGACTGATCAGGAGGGATGAGGTGAGGGTAGTACAGTAGGAGATTACAGGACTGATCAGGAGGGATGAGGTGAGGGTAGTACAGTAGGAGATTACAGGACTGATCAGGAGGGATGAGAGTAGTACAGAAGGAGATTACAGGACTGATCAGGAGGGATGAGAGTAGTACAGAAGGAGATTACAGGACTGATCAGGAGGGATGAGGTGAGGGTAGTACAGAAGGAGATTACAGGACTGATCAGGAGGGATGAGGTGAGGTAGTACAGAAGGAGATTACAGGACTGATCAGGAGGGATGAGGTGAGGGTAGTACAGTAGGAGATTACAGGACTGATCAGGAGGGATGAGGTGAGGGTAGTACAGAAGGAGATTACAGGACTGATCAGGAGGGATGAGGTGAGGGTAGTACAGAAGGAGATTACAGGACTGATCAGGAGGGATGAGGTGAGAGTAGTACAGTAGGAGATTACAGGACTGATCAGGAGGGATGAGGTGAGGGTAGTACAGTAGGAGATTACAGGACTGATCAGGAGGGATGAGATGAGGGTAGTACAGTAGGAGATTACAGGACTGATCAGGAGGGATGAGAGTAGTACAGTAGGAGATTACAGGACTGATCAGGAGGGATGAGATGAGGGTAGTACAGTAGGAGATTACAGGACTGATCAGGAGGGATGAGGTGAGAGTAGTACAGTAGGAGATTACAGGACTGATCAGGAGGGATGAGGTGAGTGTAGTACAGTAGGAGATAACAGGACTGATCAGGAGGGATGAGGTGAGGGTAGTACAGAAGGAGATTACAGGACTGATCAGGAGGGATGAGATGAGGGTAGTACAGAAGGAGATTACAGGACTGATCAGGAGGGATGAGATGAGGGTAGTACAGAAGGAGATTACAGGACTGATCAGGAGGGATGAGGTGAGGGTAGTACAGTAGGAGATTACAGGACTGATCAGGAGGGATGAGGTGAGGGTAGTACAGTAGGAGATTACAGGACTGATCAGGAGGGATGAGGTGAGGGTAGTACAGTAGGAGATTACAGGACTGATCAGGAGGGATGAGGTGAGCGTAGTACAGAAGGAGATTACAGGACTGATCAGGAGGGATGAGATGAGGGTAGTACAGTAGGAGATTACAGGACTGATCAGGAGGGATGAGGTGAGAGTAGTACAGTAGGAGATTACAGGACTGATCAGGAGGGATGAGGTGAGGGTAGTACAGTAGGAGATTACAGGACTGATCAGGAGGGATGAGGTGAGGGTAGTACAGTAGGAGATTACAGGACTGATCAGGAGGGATGAGGTGAGAGTAGTACAGTAGGAGATTACAGGACTGATCAGGAGGGATGAGGTGAGGGTAGTACAGTAGGAGATTACAGGACTGATCAGGAGGGATGAGGTGAGGGTAGTACAGTAGGAGATTACAGGACTGATCAGGAGGGATGAGGTGAGGGTAGTACAGTAGGAGATTACAGGACTGATCAGGAGGGATGAGGTGAGGGTAGTACAGAAGGAGATTACAGGACTGATCAGGAGGGATGAGGTGAGGGTAGTACAGAAGGAGATTACAGGACTGATCAGGAGGGATGAGGTGAGGGTAGTACAGAAGGAGATTACAGGACTGATCAGGAGGGATGAGGTGAGGGTAGTACAGAAGGAGATTACAGGACTGATCAGGAGGGATGAGGTGAGGGTAGTACAGTAGGAGATTACAGGACTGATCAGGAGGGATGAGGTGAGGGTAGTACAGTAGGAGATTACAGGACTGATCAGGAGGGATGAGGTGAGGGTAGTACAGAAGGAGATTACAGGACTGATCAGGAGGGATGAGGTGAGGGTAGTACAGTAGGAGATTACAGGACTGATCAGGAGGGATGAGGTGAGGGTAGTACAGTAGGAGATTACAGGACTGATCAGGAGGGATGAGGTGAGGGTAGTACAGTAGGAGATTACAGGACTGATCAGGAGGGATGAGATGAGGGTAGTACAGTAGGAGAGTACAGGACTGATCAGGAGGGATGAGGTGGGTTGTACAGTAGGAGATTAAAGGACTGATCAGGAGGGATGAGGTGAGGGTAGTACAGTAGGAGATTAAAGGACTGATCAGGAGGGATGAGGTGAGGGTAGTACAGAAGGAGATTACAGGACTGATCAGGAGGGATGAGGTGAGGGTAGTACAGTAGGAGATTACAGGACTGATCAGGAGGGATGAGGTGAGAGTAGTACAGTAGGAGATTACAGGACTGATCAGGAGGGATGAGGTGAGGGTAGTACAGTAGGAGATTACAGGACTGATCAGGAGGGATGAGGTGAGGGTAGTACAGTAGGAGATTACAGGACTGATCAGGAGGGATGAGGTGAGAGTAGTACAGAAGGAGATTAAAGGACTGATCAGGAAATGCAAACATTAATACAAATGGAAGCTAGAACGCAAGCTGCAAGCAAATAACATGAAGGATGTCTGGATGGTATGAAGATGATAACAGGCTACAGCACCAGATGATATCAGGCTACAGCACCAGATGATATCAGGCTACAGCACCAGAAGATAACAGGCTACAGCACCAGAAGATAACAGGCTACAGCACCAGAAGATAACAGGCTACAGCACCAGAAGATAACAGGCTACAGCACCAGAAGATAACAGGCTACAGCACCAGAAGATAACAGGCTACAGCACCAGAAGATAACAGGCTACAGCACCAGAAGATAACAGGCTACAGCACCAGAAGATAACAGGCTACAGCACCAGAAGATAACAGGCTACAGCACCAGAAGATAACAGGCTACAGCACCAGAAGATAACAGGCTACAGCACCAGAAGATAACAGGCTACAGCACCAGAAGATAACAGGCTACAGCACCAGAAGATAACAGGCTACAGCACCAGAAGATAACAGGCTACAGCACCAGGGGACAGCTGCAGAGTGATGATGGAAGGGACAGAGCCACAGAGTTTAACCAGCGTTTTACCAGATTCGATAAGTACGATTTCTTAGCAGATGGGGGAGGTGCTGGACTCTGATCTGGGAAGCACTGAGCCCATGAGCACCTGACCAATAGACTGAACCAGGCTGTATCAGATCGGATATGTACAAACGCAGGGGGCCGGTCCTGTCACCTTTTCTGTTTACCCTTTACACACATGACTTCACACACAACAATACTTCGTATAGCAGTGTCGTAGCGAGTGTAGAGACATACAATGGGGAAAAAAAAGTATTTAGTCAGCCACCAATTGTGCAAGTTCTCCCACTTAAAAAGATGAGAGATGCCTGTAATTTTCATCATAGGTACACGTCAACTATGACAGACAAATTTAGATTTTTTTTTCCAGAAATTCACATTGTAGGATTTTTAATGAATTTATTTGCAAATGATGGTGGAAAATAAGTATTTGGTCACCTACAAACAAGCAAGATTTCTGGCTCTCACAGACCTGTAACTTCTTCTTTAAGAGGCTCCTCTGTCCTCCACTCGTTACCTGTATTAATGGCACCTGTTTGAACTTGTTATCAGTATAAAATACACCTGTCCACAACCTCAAACAGTCACACTCCAAACTCCACTATGGCCAAGACCAAAGAGCTGTCAAAGGACACCAGAAACAAAATTGTAGACCTGCACCAGGCTGGGAAGACTGCATCTGCAATAGGTAAGCAGCTTGGTTTGAAGAAATCAACTGTGGGAGCAATTATTAGGAAATGGAAGACATACAAGACCACTGATAATCTCCCTCGATCTGGGGCTCCACGCAAGATCTCACCCCGTGGGGTCAAAATGATCACAAGAACGGTGAGCAAAAATCCCAGAACCACACGGGGAGACCTAGTGAATGACCTGCAGAGAGCTGGGACCAAAGTAACAAAGCCTACCATCAGTAACACACTACGCCGCCAGGGACTCAAATCCTGCAGTGCGAGACGTGTCTCCCTGCTTAAGCCAGTACATGTCCAGGCCCGTCTGAAGTTTGCTAGAGTGCATTTGGATGATCCAGAAGAGGATTGGGAGAATGTCATATGGTCAGTTGAAAACTTTTTGGTAAAAACTAAACTCGTCGTGTTTGGAGGACAAAGAATGCCATACCTACTGTGAAGCATGGGGGTGGAAACATCATGCTTTGGGGCTGTTTTTCTGCAAAGGGACCAGGACGACTGATCCGTGTAAAGGAAAGAATGAATGGGGCCATGTATCATGAGATTTTGAGTGAAAACCTCCTTCCATCAGCAAGGGCATTGAATATGAAACGTGGCTGGGTCTTTCAGCATGACAATGATCCCAAACACACCGCCCGGGCAACGAAGGAGTGGCTTCGTAAGAAGCATTTCAAGGTCCTGGAGTGGCCCAGCCAGTCTCCAGATCTCAACCCCATAGAAAATCTTTGGAGGGAGTTGCCCAGCGACAGCCCCAAAACATCACTGCTCTAGAGGAGATCTGCATGGAGGAATGGGCCAAAATACCAGCAACAGTGTGTGAAAACCTTGTGAAGACTTACAGAAAACATTTGACCTGTGTCATTGCCAACAAAGGGTATATAACAAAGTATTGAGAAACTTTTGTTATTGACCAAATACTTCTTTTCCACCATAATTTGCAAATAAATTAATAAAAAATCCTACAATGTGATTTTCTGGAATTTTTTTCCTCATTTTGTCTGTCATAGTTGACGTGTACATATGATGAAAATTACAGGCCTCTCTCATCTTTTTAAGTGGGAGAACTTGCACAATTGGTGGCTGACTAAATACTTTTTTCCCCCACTGTATATGCCATTGTGTGCTGGAAAGAGAATTTAGCTTAAACAAGGTTGACAAAATCATTAAGAAATCCAGTGCTACTATTGGCTGCAGCCTGGAATCAATGCTGGACATGTTCATAAAGAGACTGCAAGTAAAAACACACATGATCATGGACAATGATACACCCCCAGTCCACAGGGCTCTGATACACCCCCACTCCACAGGGCTCTGATACACCCTGACTCCACAGGGCTCTGATACACCCCCACTCCACAGGGCTCTGATACACCCCCACTCCACAGGGCTCTGATACACCCCCCACTCCACAGGGCTCTGATACACCCCCACTCCACAGGGCTCTGATACACCCCCACTCCACAGGGCTCTGATACACCCCCACTCCACAGGGCTCTGATACACCCCCACTCCACAGGGCTCTGATACACCCCCACTCCACAGGGCTCTGATACACCCCCCACTCCACAGGGCTCTGATACACCCCCCACTCCACAGGGCTCTGATACACCCCCACTCCACAGGGCTCTGATACACCCCCCACTCCACAGGGCTCTGATACACCCCCCACTCCACAGGGCTCTGATACCCCCCCACTCCACAGGGCTCTGATACACCCCCACTCCACAGGGCTCTGATACACCCCCACTCCACAGGGCTCTGATACACCCCCCACTCCACAGGGCTCTGATACACCCCCACTCCACAGGGCTCTGATACACCCCCACTCCACAGGGCTCTGATACACCCCCCACTCCACAGGGCTCTGATACACCCCCACTCCACAGGGCTCTGATACACCCCCACTCCACAGCACTCTGACACCCCCACTCCACAGGGCTCTGATACACCCCCACTCCACAGGGCTCTGATACAGATGTTCCACAGAGAGGTTTAGGCTGTCAGTTTTACCCACAGCCATGAGACTTTTCAATGAGTGTAATTGATTAACTGTTCGAGGTCTTTCCATTGGAAAATGTTGTTGCCTGTTTTCCCCAGAGGATAGAAAACAGCATTGGAATCGGACGATTATTTTAGGGATACTATGGTTGGTGCCTGTGCCTTAATGTGTTTCTTTATTTTTTTTAAATCCCAAATTGGGATTAATAAAGTAATACTCTACTCGCTACTCATATTTAATTGATCAAACCTTTTTTTTGTGTAAAAAAAGTATGTAACAATATATCACATTACACATTTAGTAATGACAGAATGCATTTTAAACTTCATGCAATGTAACACTTTTGTATGACTTAATAACAACATATAGATAGGAGTGGGGAAAAGGGGCTAGTGCATTGATATGCACACCAAAGACGGAACTTCTAAAAGCCTATGTCACACCAAGCCTGCTGAATCTGCAAGAGTACTTTTATTTCATTTTGATTTCGGCACAAATGCTACTGACCATGGGTTGATGTTTCAGCATTTTCTCAATGAAGAGTTCGGCGTTCGACTAGCCATGTGCGACATGCATAGTTTACTGGCCTGCTAGAGTTTGGCGGCAGGTGGACAAACAATATCCAACATTGTATTATGGATGAAGCGTGACCTGGAATGTGAAGCTAACTGAAGCTGGCTAGCTTTATAAAACCCTGAGTAGATCTAGCTTGCTTCGTAGTATACCACTCTGGTTGTTGTCTTATCAAAGTGTATTTTGTATTGATATTGATTATGGTGCTCCTCATGGAATTGTCATTATGTGTGGGTTCTTCACTAGCTAGGTGGTTCTACTGTGGGTTCCTCTCCAGACGTCACTAGCTAGGTGGTTCTACTGTGGGTTCCTCTCCAGATGTCACTAGCTAGGTGGTTCTACTGTGGGTTCCTCTCCAGACGTCACTAGCTAGGTGGTTCTACTGTGGGTTCCTCTCCAGACGTCACTAGCTAGGAGGTTCTACTGTGGGTTCCTCTCCAGATGTCACTAGCTAGGTGGTTCTACTGTGGGTTCCTCTCCAGACGTCACTAGCTAGGTGGTTCTACTGTGGGTTCCTCTCCAGACGTCACTAGCTAGGTGGTTTTCCTCTGGTTCCTCTCCAGACGTCACTAGCTAGGTGGTTTTCCTGTGGGTTCCTCTCCAGACGTCACTAGCTAGGTGGTTTTCCTGTGGGTTCCTCTCCAGACGTCACTAGCTAGGTGGTTTTCCTGTGGGTTCCTCTCCAGACGTCACTAGCTAGGTGGTTCTACTGTGGGTTCCTCTCCAGACGTCACTAGCTAGGTGGTTTTCCTCTGGTTCCTCTCCAGACGTCACTAGCTAGGTGGTTGTCCTGTGGGTTCCTCTCCAGACGTCACTAGCTAGGTGGTTTTCCTCTGGTTCCTCTCCAGACGTCACTAGCTAGGTGGTTGTCCTGTGGGTTCCTCTCCAGATGTCACTAGCTAGGTGGTTTTCCTCTGGTTCCTCTCCAGACGTCACTAGCTAGGTGGTTTTCCTGTGGGTTCCTCTCCAGATGTCACTAGCTAGGTGGTTCTACTGTGGGTTCCTCTCCAGACGTCACTAGCTAGGTGGTTTTACTGTGGGTTCCTCTCCAGACGTCACTAGCTAGGTGGTTTTCCTGTGGGTTCCTCTCCAGACGTCACTAGCTAGGTGGTTTTCCTGTGGGTTCCTCTCCAGATGTCACTAGCTAGGTGGTTTTCCTGTGGGTTCCTCTCCAGACGTCACTAGCTAGGTGGTTTTCCTGTGGGTTCCTCTCCAGACGTCACTAGCTAGGTGGTTTTCCTGTGGGTTCCTCTCCAGACGTCACTAGCTAGGTGGTTCTACTGTGGGTTCCTCTCCAGACGTCACTAGCTAGGTGGTTCTACTGTGGGTTCCTCTCCAGACGTCACTAGCTAGGTGGTTTTCCTGTGGGTTCCTCTCCAGATGTCACTAGCTAGGTGGTTTTCCTGTAAAGCACTTTGTGAAAACTGCTGACGTATAAAGGGGCTTTGATTGAGTGATTTGCCTGTGTGTTCCCCTCCAGGCCTGCGGGGGGCGATGGCGTTTGCCCTGGCGATCCGGGACACAGCTACCTACGCCCGTCAGATGATGTTCACCACCACCCTCCTCATCGTCTTCTTCACCGTCTGGGTGTTTGGAGGAGGGACCACCCCCATGTTGTCATGGCTACACATCAGGTTAGATGTCTGGGTGTTTGGAGGAGGGACCACCCCCATGTTGTCATGGCTACACATCAGGTTAGATGTCTGGGTGTTTGGAGGAGGGACCACCCACATGTTGTCATGGCTACACATCAGGTTAGAGAGAGAGAACAACTGCTATCTCGTTCACTTCTCTTCCTGTCTTTGTCTGCGTCCCAAATGGCACCCAATCCCCTATGTTGGGCACAAATGTTGGTGAAAAGTAGTGCACTACTTTCTCTCTGTATCACTCTGTTCATCTGTCCAGCCCTTTTTGAACATGATTACAATGATTAGTTTGTTGCTTAATTCCTGTTGTCTCATTGCGGTTTGGTGAGGATGAGAACATCAGTGTGTGGTGTTGTGGAGAGCCCTTTACCCCTTGGCCCAAATCTTTACACCTCTATCCATCCGCCACTATAGCTCCCCCTGTCTGTCACCATGGGATATGCTGGGAGAGTGGAAAGGTGCTCATCTGCAGTACAGTGTTCAGCCAGAAGACTGAAGTACCACCTAGAGGACTGTAGTACCGCCTAGAGGACTGTAGTAGCTGACTGTAGTACCACCTAGAGGGCTGTAGTACCGCCTAGAGGACTGTAGTACCGCCTAGAGGACTGTAGTACCACCTAGAGGACTGTAGTACCGCCTAGAGGACTGTAGTACCACCTAGAGGACTGTAGTACCGCCTAGAGGACTGTAGTACCGCCTAGAGGACTGTAGTACCGCCTAGAGGACTGTAGTACCGCCTAGAGGACTGTAGTACCACCTAGAGGACTGTAGTACCGCCTAGAGGACTGTAGTACCGCCTAGAGGACTGTAGTACCGCCTAGAGGACTGTAGTACCGCCTAGAGGACTGTAGTACCGCCTAGAGGACTGTAGTACCGCCTAGAGGACTGTAGTACCGCCTAGAGGACTGTAGTACCGCCTAGAGGACTGTAGTACCGCCTAGAGGACTGTAGTACCGCCTAGAGGACTGTAGTACCGCCTAGAGGACTGTAGTACCCACCTAGAGGACTGTAGTACCGCCTAGAGGACTGTAGTACCGCCTAGAGGACTGTAGTACCGCCTAGAGGACTGTAGTACCGCCTAGAGGACTGTAGTACCGCCTAGAGGACTGTAGTACCGCCTAGAGGACTGTAGTACCGCCTAGAGGACTGTAGTACCACCTAGAGGACTGTAGTACCGCCTAGAGGAGTGTAGTACCGCCTAGAGGACTGTAGTACCGCCTAGAGGACTGTAGTACCGCCTAGAGGACTGTAGCCTAGAGGACTGTAGTACCCCCTAGAGGACTGTAGTACCGCCTGAGGACTGTAGTACGACCTAGAGGACTGTAGTACCACCTAGAGGACTGTAGTACCGCCTAGAGGACTGTAGTACCACCTAGAGGACTGTAGTACCGCCTAGAGGACTGTAGTACCGCCTAGAGGACTGTAGTACCGCCTAGAGGACTGTAGTACCGCCTAGAGGACTGTAGTACCGCCTAGAGGACTGTAGTACCGCCTAGAGGACTGTAGTACCGCCTAGAGGACTTTAGTACCGCCTAGAGGACTGTAGTACCGCCTAGAGGACTGTAGTACCGCCTAGAGGACTGTAGTACCGCCTAGAGGACTGTAGTACCGCCTAGAGGACTGTAGTACCGCCTAGAGGACTGTAGTACCGCCTAGAGGACTGTAGTACCGCCTAGAGGACTGTAGTACCGCCTAGAGGACTGTAGTACCGCCTAGAGGACTGTAGTACCGCCTAGAGGACTGTAGTACCACCTAGAAGACTGTAGTAGCTGACGGTAGTACCACCTAGAGGACTGTAGTACCGCCTAGAGGACTGTAGTACCGCCTAGAGGACTGTAGTACCACCTAGAGGACTGTAGTACCGCCTAGAGGACTGTAGTACCGCCTAGAGGACTGTAGTACCACCTAGAGGACTGTAGTACCGCCTAGAGGACTGTAGTACCGCCTAGAGGACTGTAGTACCACCTAGAGGACTGTAGTACCACCTTGAGGACTGTAGTACCGCCTAGAGGACTGTAGTAGCTGACGGTAGTACCGCCTAGAGGACTGTAGTACCACCTAGAGGACTGTAGTACCACCTAGAGGACTGTAGTAGCTGACTGTAGTACCGCCTAGAGGACTGTAGTACCACCTAGAGGACTATAGTAGCTGACTGTAGTACCACCTAGAGGACTGTAGTACCGCCTAGAGGACTGTAGTAGCTGACTGTAGTACCGCCTAGAGGACTGTAGTACCACCTAGAGGACTGTAGTACCACCTAGAGGGCTGTAGTACCACCTAGAGGACTGTAGTACCACCTAGAGGACTGTAGTACCGCCTAGAGGATTGTAGTACCACCTAGAGGGCTGTAGTACCACCTAGAGGACTGTAGTACCACCTAGAGGTCTGTAGTACCATCTAGAGGACTGTAGTAGCTGACTGTAGTACCACCTAGAGGACTGTAGTACCACCTAGAGGACTGTAGTACCACCTAGAGGTCTGTAGTACCACCTAGAGGACTGTAGTAGCTGACTGTAGTACCACCTAGAGGACTGTAGTACCACCTAGAGGACTGTAGTACCACCTAGAGGACTGTAGTACTACCTAGAGGACTGTAGTAGCTGACTGTAGTACCGCCTAGAGGACTGTAGTAGCTGACTGTAGTACCACCTAGAGGACTGTAGTACCACCTAGAGGACTGTAGTACCACCTAGAGGACTGTAGTACCACCTAGAGGACTGTAGTACCACCTAGAAGACTGTAGTAGCTGACGGTAGTACCACCTAGAAGACTGTAGTACCACCTAAAGGACTGTAGTACCACCTAGAGGACTGTAGTACCACCTAGAGGACTGTAGTACCACCTAGAAGACTGTAGTAGCTGACTGTAGTACCACCTAGAAGACTGTAGTTCCACCTAGAAGACTGTAGTAGCTGACTGTAGTACCACCTAGAGGACTGTAGTACCACCTAGAGGACTGTAGTACCACCTAGAGGGCTGTAGTACCACCTAGAGGGCTGTAGTACCACCTAGAGGAGTGTAGTACCACCTAGAGGACTGTAGTACTACCTAGAGGACTGTAGTAGCTGACTGTAGTACCGCCTAGAGGACTGTAGTAGCTGACTGTAGTACCACCTAGAGGACTGTAGTACCACCTAGAGGACTGTAGTACCACCTAGAAGACTGTAGTAGCTGACGGTAGTACCACCTAGAGGACTGTAGTACCACCTAGAGGACTGTAGTACCACCTAGAAGACTGTAGTAGCTGACTGTAGTACCACCTAGAAGACTGTAGTACCACCTAGAAGACTGTAGTAGCTGACTCTAGTACCACCTAGAAGACTGTAGTACCACCTAGAGGACTGTAGTACCACCTAGAGGACTGTAGTACCACCTAGAAGACTGTAGTAGCTGACTGTAGTACCACCTAGAGGACTGTAGTACCACCTAGAAGACTGTAGTACCACCTAGAAGACTGTAGTAGCTGACTGTAGTACCGCCTAGAGGACTGTAGTACCACCTAGAGGACTGTAGTACCACCTAGAGGACTGTAGTACCGCCTAGAGGACTGTAGTACCACCTAGAGGACTGTAGAACCGCCTAGAGGACTGTAGTACCACCTAGAGGACTGTAGTAGCTGACTGTAGTACCACCTAGAGGACTGTAGGACCACCTAGAAGACTGTAGTAGCTGACTGTAGTACCACCTAGAGGACTGTAGTACCGCCTAGAGGACTGTAGTACCACCTAGAGGACTGTAGTACCACCTAGAGGACTGTAGTACCACCTAGAAGACTGTAGTAGCTGACTGTAGTACCGCCTAGAGGACTGTAGTACCGCCTAGAGGACTGTAGTACCACCTAGAGGACTGTAGTACCACCTAGAAGACTGTAGTAGCTGACTGTAGTACCACCTAGAAGACTGTAGTACCACCTAGAGGACTGTAGTACCACCTAGAGGCCTGTAGTACCACCTAGAGGACTGTAGTACCACCTAGAGGACTGTAGTAGCTGACTGTAGTACCACCTAGAGGACTGTAGGACCACCTAGAAGACTGTAGTAGCTGACTGTAGTACCACCTAGAGGACTGTAGTACCGCCTAGAGGACTGTAGTACCGCCTAGAGGACTGTAGTACCACCTAGAGGACTGTAGTACCACCTAGAGGACTGTAGTACCACCTAGAAGACTGTAGTAGCTGACTGTAGTACCGCCTAGAGGACTGTAGTACCGCCTAGAGGACTGTAGTACCACCTAGAGGACTGTAGTACCACCTAGAAGACTGTAGTAGCTGACTGTAGTACCACCTAGAGGACTGTAGTACCACCTAGAGGACTGTAGTACCACCTAGAGGCCTGTAGTACCACCTAGAGGACTGTAGTACCGCCTAGAGGACTGTAGTACCGCCTAGAGGACTGTAGTACCGCCTAGAGGGCTGTAGTACCACCTAGAGGACTCTAGTACCACCTAGAAGACTGTAGTACCACCTAGAGGACTGTAGTACCGCCTAGAGGACTGTAGTACCGCCTAGAGGACTGTAGTACCGCCTAGAGGACTGTAGTACCGCCTAGAGGACTGTAGTACCACCTAGAGGCCTGTAGTACCACCTAGAGGCCTGTAGTACCTCCTAGAGGACTGTAGTACCGCCTAGAGGACTGTAGTACCGCCTAGAAGACTGTAGTACCGCCTAGAGGACTGTAGTACCACCTAGAGGAGTGTAGTACCACCTAGAGGAGTGTAGTACCACCTAGAGGACTGTAGTACCGCCTAGAGGACTATAGTACCGCCTAGAGGACTGTAGTACCACCTAGAGGACTGTAGTACCACCTAGAGGAGTGTAGTACCGCCTAGAGGACTGTAGTACCGCCTAGAGGACTGTAGTACCGCCTAGAGGACTGTAGTACCGCCTAGAGGACTGTAGTACCGCCTAGAGGACTGTAGTACCACCTAGAGGCCTGTAGTACCACCTAGAGGACTGTAGTACCACCTAGAAGACTGTAGTACCGCCTAGAGGACTGTAGTATCACCTAGAGGACTGTAGTACCACCTAGAGGAGTGTAGTACCACCTAGAGGAGTGTAGGACCACCTAGAGGACTGTAGTACCGCCTAGAGGACTGTAGTACCACTTAGAGGACTGTAGTACCACCTAGAGGAGTGTAGTACCGCCTAGAGGACTGTAGTACCACCTAGAGGACTGTAGTACCACCTAGAGGACTGTAGTACCACCTAGAGGACTGTAGTACCACCTAGAGGACTGTAGTACCACCTAGAAGACTGTAGTAGCTGACTGTAGTACCGCCTAGAGGACTGTAGTACCGCCTAGAGGACTGTAGTACCACCTAGAGGACTGTAGTACCACCTAGAAGACAGTAGTAGCTGACTGTAGTACCACCTAGAGGACTGTAGTACCACCTAGAGGACTGTAGTACCACCTAGAGGCCTGTAGTACCACCTAGAGGACTGTAGTACCGCCTAGAGGACTGTAGTACCGCCTAGAGGACTGTAGTACCGCCTAGAGGACTGTAGTACCGCCTAGAGGACTGTAGTACCGCCTAGAGGACTGTAGTACTGCCTAGAGGACTGTAGTACCGCCTAGAGGACTGTAGTACCGCCTAGAGGACTATAATACCGCCTAGAGGACTGTAGTACCACCTAGAGGACTGTAGTACCGCCTAGAGGACTATAATACCGCCTAGAGGACTGTAGTACCACCTAGAGGACTGTAGTACCACCTAGAGGAGTATAGTACCACCTAGAGGACTGTAGTACCACCTAGAGGACTGTAGTACCGCCTAGAGGAATGTAGTACCGCCTAGAGGACTGTAGTACCGCCTAGAGGAGTGTAGTACCGCCTAGAAGACTGTAGTACCGCCTAGAGGACTGTAGTACAGCCTAGAGGACTGTAGTACCACCTAGAGGACTGTAGTACCGCCTAGAGGACTGTAGTACCGCCTAGAGGACTGTAGTACCGCCTAGAGGACTGTAGTACCGCCTAGAGGACTGTAGTACCGCCTAGAGGACTGTAGTACCGCCTAGAGGACTGTAGTACCACCTAGAGGACTGTAGTACCACCTAGAGGACTGTAGTACCACCTAGAGGACTGTAGTACCACCTAGAGGCCTGTAGTACCGCCTAGAGGCCTGTAGTACCGCCTAGAGGACTGTAGTACCGCCTAGAGGACTGTAGTACCGCCTAGAAGACTGTAGTACCGCCTAGAGGACTGTAGTACCACCTAGAGGAGTGTAGTACCACCTAGAGGAGTGTAGGACCACCTAGAGGACTGTAGTACCGCCTAGAGGACTGTAGTACCACCTAGAGGACTGTAGTACCACCTAGAGGAGTGTAGTACCGCCTAGAGGACTGTAGTACCACCTAGAGGACTGTAGTACCACCTAGAGGACTGTAGTACCGCCTAGAGGACTGTAGTACCACCTAGAGGACTGTAGTACCACCTAGAGGACTGTAGTACCACCTAGAGGACTGTAGTAACACCACTTTACATTGTGATCATTCCTGAATTAGAAGTTGCTCTAACATGTAACTGTGAGTCAATGCTAATAGTAGAGATGTCAGGCCAGGTAACTCTACCTGCTGCTAATATTAGAGATGTCAGGCCAGGTAACTCTACCTGCTGCTAACAGTAGAGATGTCAGGCCAGGTAACTCTACCTGCTGCTAATAGTAGAGATGTCAGGCCAGGTAACTCTACCTGCTGCTAATATTAGAGATGTCAGGCCAGGTAACTCTACCTGCTGCTAATAGTAGAGATGTCAGGCCAGGTAACTCTACCTGCTGCTAATAGTAGAGATGTCAGGCCAGGTAACTCTACCTGCTGCTAACAGTAGAGATGTCAGGCCAGGTAACTCTACCTGCTGCTAATAGTAGAGATGTCAGGCCAGGTAACTCTACCTGCTGCTAATAGTAGAGATGTCAGGCCAGGTAACTCTACCTGCTGCTAACAGTAGAGATGTCAGGCCAGGTAACTCTACCTGCTGCTAACAGTAGAGATGTCAGGCCAGGTAACTCTACCTGCTGCTAATAGTAGAGATGTCAGGCCAGGTAACTCTACCTGCTGCTAATAGTAGAGATGTCAGGCCAGGTAACTCTACCTGCTGCTAATAGTAGAGATGTCAGGCCAGGTAACTCTACCTGCTGCTAATATTAGAGATGTCAGGCCAGGTAACTCTACCTGCTGCTAATAGTAGAGATGTCAGGCCAGGTAACTCTACCTGCTGCTAACAGTAGAGATGTCAGGCCAGGTAACTCTACCTGCTGCTAATAGTAGAGATGTCAGGCCAGGTAACTCTACCTGCTGCTAATATTAGAGATGTCAGGCCAGGTAACTCTACCTGCTGCTAATAGTAGAGATGTCAGGCCAGGTAACTCTACCTGCTGCTAATAGTAGAGATGTCAGGCCAGGTAACTCTACCTGCTGCTAACAGTAGAGATGTCAGGCCAGGTAACTCTACCTGCTGCTAATAGTAGAGATGTCAGGCCAGGTAACTCTACCTGCTGCTAATAGTAGAGATGTCAGGCCAGGTAACTCTACCTGCTGCTAATAGTAGAGATGTCAGGCCAGGTAACTCTACCTGCTGCTAATAGTAGAGATGTCAGGCCAGGTAACTCTACCTGCTGCTAACAGTAGAGATGTCAGGCCAGGTAACTCTACCTGCTGCTAATAGTAGAGATGTCAGGCCAGGTAACTCTACCTGCTGCTAATAGTAGAGATGTCAGGCCAGGTAACTCTACCTGCTGCTAACAGTAGAGATGTCAGGCCAGGTAACTCTACCTGCTGCTAATAGTAGAGATGTCAGGCCAGGTAACTCTACCTGCTGCTAATAGTAGAGATGTCAGGCCAGGTAACTCTACCTGCTGCTAACAGTAGAGATGTCAGGCCAGGTAACTCTACCTGCTGCTAATAGTAGAGATGTCAGGCCAGGTAACTCTACCTGCTGCTAATAGTAGAGATGTCAGGCCAGGTAACTCTACCTGCTGCTAATAGTAGAGATGTCAGGCCAGGTAACTCTACCTGCTGCTAATAGTAGAGATGTCAGGCCAGGTAACTCTACCTGCTGCTAATAGTAGAGATGTCAGGCCAGGTAACTCTACCTGCTGCTAATAGTAGAGATGTCAGGCCAGGTAACTCTACCTGCTGCTAACAGTAGAGATGTCAGGCCAGGTAACTCTACCTGCTGCTAATAGTAGAGATGTCAGGCCAGGTAACTCTACCTGCTGCTAATAGTAGAGATGTCAGGCCAGGTAACTCTACCTGCTGCTAATAGTAGAGATGTCAGGCCAGGTAACTCTACCTGCTGCTAATAGTAGAGATGTCAGGCCAGGTAACTCTACCTGCTGCTAATAGTAGAGATGTCAGGCCAGGTAACTCTACCTGCTGCTAACAGTAGAGATGTCAGGCCAGGTAACTCTACCTGCTGCTAACAGTAGAGATGTCAGGCCAGGTAACTCTACCTGCTGCTAACAGTAGAGATGTCAGGCCAGGTAACTCTACCTGCTGCTAATAGTAGAGATGTCAGGCCAGGTAACTCTACCTGCTGCTAATAGTAGAGATGTCAGGCCAGGTAACTCTACCTGCTGCTAATAGTAGAG